>NC_052089.1:29378248-29548248 GCF_015852505.1 Tachyglossus aculeatus
GTTCCCTCATCTGTAAAATGGGGATTAAGACTGTGAGCCCCACGTGGGACAACCTGATCACCTTGTAACCTCCCCGGCACTTAGAACAGTGCTTTGCACATAGTAAGTGCTTAATAAATGTCATCATTATTATTATTATTCAGTATGTGTTCGCCCTGTGTGTTTCTGTTGTCAGGATGGCTAAAGGGACAAGTCAGTGAGAATATGACAAACAAGTAAGAGGAAGAGCTGAAAAAACTCAGCTCTGGGGATAGACAGTGCGAAACCCAGTGATCGAAAGGTGCTTGACTGGGGCAGAACTCTGCCGCCGCTGCCTCTTTCATTCATTCAGTCATTCATTCAATCGTATTTATTGAGCACTTACTATGTGCAAAGCACTGTTCTAAGTGCTGGGGAGGTTATAAGGTGATCAAGTTGTCCCACAGGGGGCTCACAGTCTTAATCCCCATTTTACAGATGAGGTCACTGAGGCACAGAAAAGTTAAGTGACTTGCCCAGTCACACAGCTGACAATTGGCAGAGTTGGGATTTGAACCCATGACCTCTGACTCCAAAGCCCTTGCTCTTTCCACTGAGCCACTCTGCTTCACGTTGCTTAATGTGTGCAGAGCACTGTACTAAGCGCTTGGAAAGTACAATTCAGCAACAGATCCTTGCCCAGTAACGGGCTCACAGTCTAGAATCCGGGGGGAGACAGACATCAAAGCTAGTAAAGAGACATCAATAGCATCAATATAAATAAATAGAATAATAGATATATGCACATCATTAATAAAATAAATAGACTAATAAATATGTACATATATTCACAAGTGCTGTGGGGGGAAGAGGGGGTTAGAGCAGAGGGAGCGAGTTGGGGTGAAGGGAGGCGGGGCAGAGGAAAAGGGAGGTTTAGTCTGGGAAGGCCTCCTGGAGGAGGTGAGCTTTCAGTAGGGCTTTGAAGGGGGAAAGTGTGCTAGTTTGGCAGATTTGAGGAGAAAGGGCTTTCCAGGCCAGAGGTAGGATGTGGGCCAGGGGTCAAAGGTGGGACAGGCAAGAACGAGGCACAGTGAGGAGGTTAGCGGCACCAGGGGAGTGCAATATGTGGGCTGGGCTGTAGAAGGTGAGAGGGGAGGTGAGGTAGGAGGGGGCAAAGTGATGGAGAGCTTTGAAGCCAATATTGAGGAGTGTTTGCTTGATGCAGAGGTTGATAGGCAACCACTAGAGATTTTTGAGGAGGGGGGGTGACATGCCCAGAGCGTTTCTCCTTCTCCTTCTCCTCTTTCTCCTCCTCTTTCCCGGGCTCTGGGCTGTGTGGCTAACTGCCACACTTGTCCCACCACTATGCAGGGCACCTGCGATGGTTGGCACCTTTCAGTTGGCAGGGCTTCTTAACCGTGGTGGTCGGCGGGAGCCAGGGCTGGGCCACGGGGGGATTCAGGGGCCTCTGGGACCCGGCCACAAGGAGCCTTATGGCCTCAGTCCTCTTTGCTCTCCTTAGCAGCTAATAATAATAATAATGATGATTTTGGTACTTGTTAAGAACTTACTATGTGCCGAGCCCTGTTCTAAGCTCTGGTGTAGATAGAAGCAGCGTGGCTCAGTGGAAAGGGCACAGGCTTTGGAGTCAGAGGTCATGGGTTCAAATCCCGGCTCTGCAAATTGTCAGCTGTGTGACTTTGGACAAGTCACTTAACTTCTCTGTGCCTCAGTTGCCTCATCTGTAAAATTGGGATTAAGACTGTGAGCCCCCTGTGGGACAACCTGATTGCCTTGTAACCTCCCCAGCGCTTAGAACAGTGCTTTGCACATAGTAAGTGCTTAATAAATGCTATTGTTATTATTATTATTATTATTAGTTAATCGGGTTGGACACAGTCCCTGTCCCTCATGAAGCTCACACTTGTAATCCCCAGATTGAGGATCTGCTTAATTCTCAGTTTAAAGATGAGGTAACTGAGACCCAGAGTGATTTGCCCAAGGTCACACATCAGACATATGGCAGAGCCAGGATTAGAACCCAGGTCATTTTGACCTGGGCCCTTGCATCCCAGGCCAGTGCTCTGCCCACTAAGCCATGCTGCTTTTCAGCTCTGGGGTCCTCGGTCCTTGAGAGTCTTTTGTGGGGGTCTGGAGTGGCTCCCTCCAGCCAGTCTCCTTCCTTCTCCACCGCGTGAGTGGTGTGATGCCAAGTCAGAGGGGTGCGGATCCTCCGGGCTACTGGCTCTCACCACAGAGGGACCGGTGGGGCCTTCCTGGCAGGCTGAAGAAGCAACCTCCATTCTTTTGCTTCCCATCAACCTTATTATGATTTTGGTATTTGTTAAGTGCTTACTAGGTGCCAGGCATTGTTCTAAGCGCTGGGGTGGATACAAGCAAATCAGGTTTGACACAGTCCCTGTCCCATGTCAGGCTCACAGTGTCAATCCCCATTTTACAGATGAGATAACTGAGGAACGGAGAAGGGAAGCGACTTGCCCAAGGTCACAGAGCAGACACGTGGTGGACCTTCCTGGGGCTGCCTTGTTCTGGGTCTATTACAGATAGTCTGAAGACAGAGGGCTGGACCGGATGACCCCCGGGCCACCTCAATACCTAGGGGTTGAGGTTCCAGAATCCTATTCTTTTTCTCTTTTGCCTGCCCTCCCCCTCCCGCCCCCCTCAGCATTTTTAAAAAATGGTATTTGTAAAGTGCTTACTGTGTACTGAGCAGTGTACTAGGTGCTGGGGTAGATAGACGAGCATCAGACTGGACACAGTCCCTGTCTCTGTCTCAGAGTCTAAATTGGAGGGAGGAGGATTCAATCCCCATTTCACGGATGAGATTAATGAGGCATGGAGAAGTTAAATGACTCATCCAAGGTTGCGCAGCAGCGAGTCGCGGATCTGGGTTTAGAAATCAGGTCCTCGGATTCCCAGGCCCAAGCTCTTTCCACTAGGCCACACTGCTGCTGCTTTCCACACCTAGGGTAGAAGTAGGAGATTTGGCTTGCAGTGGGAGGGATTTAGGTGTAACCACAAGATACTTCTCTTGGTTCAATGGGCTGGTGTTTTCTAGATTGGTGGCATTGGAGATGAGGGAGAGGGGGTGGGTAGGAGGCATTGGTAGGTAGGAGATGAGTGTACTCCTGGCCTGATTCCTCCCTCTCCCTTCTTTCTTGTCTTATTTTTGGTCCTCTCTTTCTTGATGTCCCTTTCCCTCCCCACGTCCTTGTCGTTGGAAAGTAGCACTAATGCCAGATACCTGCACCTGCTGAACCTTGACCATTCTGGGATGCCCCTGGATGGTGTGATGGAGAGGGGTCTGCCAGCCCATTCGGGGACCCTCTGGGGACCCTACCTCTCCATCCCAACTCGTCCAAGATGCCCTTGAACGGGCCCACTTTGACCCTTGACTTGGCCAAACCTTGGGTGGGAAAACGATCGGGATGTCTGCATGTTGTCCCCCTCTCGTGGGCAGGGAACGTGTCTACCAACTCCATTATATTGTTACATTGTCCTCTTCCGAACACCTAGTACAGTGCTCTGCACACAGTAGGTGCTCAATAAATATGATTGATTGATTGACAGTTCTGTCTCCGACGGCCACAGCCGACGGCACAATGGTGAGAGCTTGGCTGGACCCCAGGGCTGAGATGATGAGCGTGGCCCCTTCAGGTCTCCCGGGGTTGGAGAGATCCAGACTCAGACCTGGCAGTGGCTCCGACCCCTCCCTTCCTAGCTCCCGGGCAGCCTTGGGACGGTGCCCCACGTCCCCACCCTGGTAATGCTGCTCAAGCAAAGCTGTTGCCCAGTTGTAGAGCACAGCATGTGTGTGGTCCTAAGCTTCCCGGTCATGATTCCCCAGTTCCCTCTGGAGCGCATTGTGCAATCCAGAGCCGGTAGCCTGGAAGCGTTCCCCGTGAGAGGCTGGTGTCAATCGCTGGCCGGGCTCCAGGGGATGCCAAGGGCTGTGCAAGCAAACCACCCTGCGGGACTCACATCAAACAGGAAGGCAGTCGGCTGGTGGGACGCTCTGTAAATTACCCGCAGAGCCCAGAAGCCTGACCCAGCCATCTACCAGCCACGGGGCCAGGCCTGGGTCAGCTTCCCTGGGGATGGGCAAGACGGGCATCTCCCCCTTCATGGGGCACATCTGTGGGTTTGTCTGCGGGCAGCCAGTGGGTCAGGCGGCCTCAGAACCAGATGCGACTGGATGGAAGCGCCATCGGGGCCAGGTGACAGGGAGTGACTCTCGGCCCCTGTCTCCACCTCTTGGCTCCCCCACATCACAGATGCTTAGAGAAAGAGACAATTATTATTATTTAAATGGTATTTGTTAGGTGCTTGCTACATGGCAGGCCCTGTGCTAAGCGCTGGGGTAGATAGGAACAAATCAGGCTGGATACAGTCCCTGTCCCACATGGGGCTCACGGTCTTAATCCCCATTTTACAGCTGAGGTAATGGAGGCACAGAGAAGTGAAGACTTGCCAAGGCCACACATCAGACAAATGGCAGAGCCAAAATTAGAACCCAGGTCCTCTGACTCCAGGGCTCTTTCCAGTAGGCTATTGATGCCTGTCTGTTTGTTTTGTTTTGTTGTCTGTATCCCCCTTCTAGACTGTGAGCCTGTTGTTGGGTAGGGATTGTCTCTATCTGTTGCCGAATTGTACTTTCCAAGAGCTTAGTACAGTGCTTTGCACACAGTAAGTGCTCAATAAATATGATTGAATGAATGAATAAAAGACAAGGCCCTGGATCATGGGATGTTTGTAGACTGATGTGATCTCCATAACGTAGGGCTCAGATGGCTTGTGTGGTACTTCTTCCCAAGCCCACCCTCCCCCCACCCTCGACCCACTGGAAGGTGTGGTGAAACTGCCCCGCTGAGCTGCCCCATGGGCACTGAACCTGCCACGCTCCAGCTAGCCCTGGAGCCTCCTCGCCCCTGCTGCGGAGCCTACGACCAGGTGGAACTGGGAGGTGTGTATGAGGGAAGGGAGGATGCGAGAGCCGGGGTTACTGGTCGGGAAGAATCTGATGACATCTCACCATATGTACCCCCTCCTTCCCTCCTCGACGTTCCATGTGCCAGGGAGGGGGTGGCCAAATCCTGGGGGGTTGACCCCAAGTTGAGCTTTGGGGCCCAAGAGGCCAGGAGGGAGGTGGCAGAGCCAATGGCTCTGCCCTGTTGGCCCCCTTGCTGGCCTGGGCCCAGGGAGCCCGTGGCAACCAAGTGGAGGCTTCTGGCTGGAAGCCTGCCAGTGCCTCCAGAAGAATTCCAGGAAAGGAAGACGGGCCGGTGGGCGGAACCATTTGGGATCCAGCCTCTCCACAGGGCAGCCGCCATGGAATTGTTGCTCTGGGTTGAATGGACGTGCGTTCGATTGATGGGATCCCTTTTCCCCAGAGCTCAGCCTGGAGCCTGGACATCTCTTTCGTCAGGACTGAGTCAGGACTGGGTGACTTAGCAGGCCCCCGGGCCACAGGCATTCAGGTCCTTTCCCCCAGGGCCTAGCAGGGACTCTGTGGCCCTGGCTCCTTGTCACCTGCAGGGACCTGGGGTTGGAGGGTTGGAGGGCAGGTTCCATCGCCGTGGTGATGGCTGGTTTCATTGGATGCCAAGTGTGCCACCTGCCAATTCGTTGCACCTGGGTTGGGAAGGTCAGGGTGCCTAATGCCGGGACTGTCCGCCTTCTGTGGAAAGAGAAGCACCATGGTCTAGTGGATAGAGCATCGTCTTGGGAGTCAGAAGGACATGGGTTCTAATCCCAGCTCCGTCACTTGCCTGCTGAGGCACCTTGGGCAAGTCACTTCACTTATCTCTGCCTCAGTTACTTCATCTGTAAAGTGGGGATTAAAACTGTGAGCCCTATGTGGGACAGGGGCTGTATCCAACCTGATTACCTTGTATGTAGCCCAGTGCTTAGTAGAGTGCCTGACACAAAGTAAGTGCTTAAGAAATATCATAAAAAAAAGACTGCTGGGGGCCTGGAGAGGAGTGTGGAGAATGGGTGACCCCTATCCAGAGTGGGTGATTGTGAACTGTCAGGAAGTAGGTAGGATAATGAGTTTGTTAGCTGTCTAGGAGGGCTCGCCAACTCCTGGACTAGGTGTTGGGCGGCTGGAGCCGGGTTGGGCCGCTGGGGGTGGACCAAAGTTTCCTCCAAGCATCTCATTGCTGTGGTCAGGCCTCCAGCCCCTGGCTGGATAGACCGGGCAGCCCGCCGAGGGTGGCATCACTTTTGGGATCCGGAGGTCCTCAACTCTGGTGGAGGAGTAAAGGGGAAGGCCAGTATAATTAAGGAGTGGGACCTACCACAAACAATGCTTTCAGAGATCTCCTTGGTTGCTGAAGGCCTGGTCATGGGCGCTGTATGGGACGCTGACTGGGGTAGGCTTTGAAGGCACCACAGCCCCTTTTACAGAGAGTTAGGGGACTGCTTCCCTAATTGTACACCAACCGCCATAATGACAACAAAGACGCTTCCAATGAAAGAGAACAATAGATTAATGGTTTTTTTGGTATGCAAATTGGCCCGAGGAATGGCTGGTCTGGGGGTGGGGCCGGGAGTGGTGGGGTATAAAAGGTCCCAGCCCAAATGGGACCATCACACCCAGCAACCTCGTTCTTGCAGCATCACCGGTCTCCGCTCTCTCCTTCCACCGCAATGTCTTACTACTACGATGACTTTTACCCGGGCGGCTACTGGGGCAACTGCGGCTACCCACTGGGCTACAGCGTGGGCTGCGGTTACGGCAGCACCTTCTCTCCTGTGGGCTATGGCCTGGGCTACGGCTACGCCGGCTGCCGGCCCTTCGGCTACGGGAGGTACTGGTCATCCGCCTTCTTCTGAGTGAGGCGAGGGCACGGGTGGCCCGGTAGTCTTTGGCCGGCGGGGGGGGCGGATGCTTCCGGGATGGCACTGTCGGCCGTGTCTCTTCCCGGTCCGGGACCATCTGCCGACTCCTGATCTGCTCGTCGGGCGACTGAAGGTGGGCTGGGCCGCTCCGGCTGTGGGCCGGCACCCCATCCTCTCGGTTGCTTTCCCTTGGACACTTGTCAGAATTCTTCGGCTTTGGCAACTTCCACCGGCCGTCTCAGGACCCCCGCTCCAGGGCCTTTGCAGTCTGTGCCAATTTCCCAATAAACCCATCCAGCTGACCTCGCAATCTCTGACTGCCAGTCTCTTGTCTCTCGTGGGGGCTTCCACGGGCCGTGGGGCTGGGTGGGCTGAGGGTTACGTGGGACAGGTGCGGGCTGTCTGCCCAGGGAGAGTGGAGCCAAACTTCAGCGCTCGTCCGGGGTTGTGTGGAATGTCAGGGCCTTTCTGCAGCTAAGAAGCAGCATGGCCTAGTGGATAGAAGATGGGCGTGGAAGTCAGAAGGACCTGGGTTCTAATGCTAACTCTATCATTGCCTGCTGTGTGACCTTGGGCAAGTCACTTAACTTCTCTGGGCCTCTGTTACCTCATCTGTAAAATGGGGATTAAGGCTGTGAGAGCCCCATGTGGGACATGGACTGTGTCCAACCTGATTAGCTTGTATCTACCCCAACACTTAGTACAGTGTTTCGCACATCGAATGCCATGTTAAAAAAAAAAGAAAGTATTTGGAACATATAGGCCGAAAGGGGCAAGGGTTAGCCCACTGTTGGGTAGGGACTGTCTGTATATGTTGCCAACTTGTACTTCCAAAGCACTTAGTACAGTGCTCTGCACACAGTAAGCGCTCAATAAATGATTGATTGATTGATTTTAGGGGCGGTGAGGCTAGGGTGGGGCAGACTCCTCAGAGCTTGGTAGGGGAGAGCCACCAATTGCATTTTTTTCAGCATTAGCTGGAAACTCTCAGGTCTTGACAATAAATAGTATTTATTGGGCACTTACTGTGTACTGAGCCCTTTAGTAGCTCATGGGATAAGAAGCCTGGAAGTCCCACCAAGGGGAGCGTGGGGCCATTTTCCCCATCACTCCTGTGGAGTGGGCATCTCTGGTGTGTGTATACATGCAACCGTGCAGTTTAGCCAGCAACAACACAGCACTCCCACCTGACTGCAGTAATAATAATAATAATAATAATAATAATAATAATAATAATAATAATAACGATAATAATAATAATAATAATAATAATAATAACGCGGGGCCCCCCTCCCCCATCCTCCACCTACAGCCCTAGCTCATCTCAGCTCACAGGCCCCCGTGATTCGGTTAGTGAGAAGAGCCCTCTGTTTGGCTCAGATGTCCTGTGGGTCCCGATTTACTTGGGGGGCCAAGGGGTGGGTCAGTCCCTCTGGATCCCCCGTCCCCCACTGAAGAGGCAGCTGGGCAGGAGGGAAGAAGTTCATGCATGTGAACTGAGCCAGGAAGAGTCACTCAGTCCAGTCCAGAAGTTTCCCCCGGGTGAGGGGGGCAGATGGCAAGTGTGCCCAAAGTAGGGCCCGCCGTTTTTCTGCATCAAGTTGTAATTTGTTCCTGTGATGAGCTTATCAGACTGCAAGTTCATTGTGGGCAGGAATCGGTCTTCCAACTCTATTGTATTGTACTCTCCCAAGCGCTTAGTACGGTGCTTTGCATACACACAATAAGTGTTCAGTAAATACTATTGATGCACTGATTGATTTCCTGCCAAATTCAGACCAGGTGCCTGGACTTCAACAATCAGTCTCTTGAACACCCAAACGCCAAGCCTGGGCCCACTTGTTGGGGGCCGTTGTTGCATAGGGACCATCTCTATATGTTGCCGACTTGTACTTCTCAAGCACTTAGTACAGTGTTCTGCACACAGTAAGCACTCAATAAATACGATTGAATGAATGAATGAATGGGGCTGGAGGAAAGATGGAAGCTGCCTTGGTGGGGGCCAGCTGAGGCTCTCTTCTTCCAAG
Organism: Tachyglossus aculeatus; assembly: GCF_015852505.1. Classification (NCBI taxonomy): domain Eukaryota; kingdom Metazoa; phylum Chordata; class Mammalia; order Monotremata; family Tachyglossidae; genus Tachyglossus; species Tachyglossus aculeatus. The sequence goes on from NC_052089.1 coordinate 29,387,098, forward strand.
GAGCAGAGCTGATTTCTCTGAGGGTTTTCCTCTCGTAGGCAGAATTGCTTGTTGCCTTCCCAACATGCAGTCTCACTCCTTGACTTGATCTTCATCCAGATCCCCACTTGCTCTTACCTTTTGGAATCAAGTGGTCGCTGAATCACTAAGGGGGTTGTCAGATGGTTGGAGTCCCAGAGTCCCGGCTGGAGGGACGGGATGGGAGCAGCCAGCAGGGCCACAGGATGGACTGGGAACTGACTCGTGGATGGGATTAATGGGGGAGAGCTCTGGGTATTTCCACCCTCTTTCTTTGCTTGAAATCTGCCATCATCTGCCAAAGGGGGGAACCACACCAAAAGCATCTAAATGGTCTGACCTTGGTGTTTGACACTGCTGTCTCTCCACTGTGAGTTTCTTGATGGTAGCATCTGCTCTTTCTCCGACCTGGACATCGTGTCTGAATCCTGTGGGTGTTTGGCAGTGCCAGACAAACTGGCGGCCTGCTGTGGATGGCCATGGCGGGTCCCATCTGGGGGTTACAGTATCAGTGTGAGTGGCACGAGGACCCGTGCTGGCAAGTCTCCGGATGCTTTGGAAGGGTTTGAGCCCCCCACGGTCGCAGGCGTTGGCCCCTTCACAGTCTGACCTTGGACCTCCCTGACATTAGGACGTCTTCCTTCTAGACCACAAGCTCGTTATGGGCAGGGAATGTGCCTGCTAATTCTGTTGTGCTGTAGTCTCCCAAGCCCTTAGTAAATTGCTCTGCACATAGTAAGTGCTTAATAAAACAATCGAATGATTGACTGCTTCCTTGGAAGACGTGGCCTCTCCCCTGCAGGGACAGTGTGTCCTAGGCTCGTGGGCACCTGCTCTCTGGTTCCTGGGGAGATGGAGTGAAAGACGTGCCGGAGGCTGGGACCTGGGGTTTGGGAACACGGGACCGGCTCTGAGAACCCCAGCCTGGACCCGACTGTTCTATCTGGTGTTACATCCTAGCCAGCCTAGGACCTTCTCAGAGGAGGGGCAGGACTGGGTGGCCCATCGGGTCAGGGGGACAGATGTGGAAAGCATGGTCTGGGGGAACACAGAATCTGAGGTCGGAGATGTAGGAATTTCTGGCTGCTCCAGTGGAACAGTCAGAAAAGCAGTATTGCCTACTGGATAGAACCTGGGCATGGGAGACAGAAGGACTAGGGTTCTAATCCCAGGTCCACCACTCATCTGCTGTGTTACCTTGGGCAAGTCACCTCACTTCTCCAGTTACCTCAATTCCCTCATCTGTAAAATGGAGATTAAGATTGTGAGCTCCATGTGGGACATGGTCTGTGTCCAACCTGATTACTTCATATTTACCCCAGCACTTAGTACAGTGCCTGGCACATAGTAAGTGCTTAACACATACCGTAAAACAAAACAAAACAAAACAAAAAAATAAAACCAAGCTCCGGAAAGGGAATTGTCTTTGGACACCCGATCCAACAGACAAGCCCTTCTTTAGCCAGGAATGGGACCTCCTCCTAGATCAGTGCCAAGAGTATGGTGAGCTTTGGCGTGCAGATTGGCATAAGGCTGGCAATGGGGGCCTGGTGTTTGGGGCCACAATTAGGGATGTTTGTGGCCTTGCTCAGGCTTGGCCAGGGACAAGCTGAGGCTGGGAATGCTAAGGGCTGGCCGCGGACATGCCAAAGCCCGGGACATGATGAAGGTGGACAGGGGAGACCCTAGTTGCGGTGAACACAGCAGCCCTGCTGTAGCTCTGCTCTCAGTGGGGCGACTCGATGCATGCTTGTTGACCTCAAGTCTAAAGGGGGTCAGGGCCTGCCACAGTGTCTGATCTGGACGGAGCAGATGGACCAGCCCTGGGGAGATTCGAGGAAGCAAAGGGGCAACAAAGGACCGCAGGGCTGAGGTCTGACACTGGCCCGTAGAACATACATCTACTCTTCCCAGCTCTGTGGTGGAGGGTTGAGAGAGCCTTATTGATTTAGCCTGTGGGGCCCCAGGACCCGGTTTCGGGCCTGGACTCCGTAGACACTCAAGGAATGACTGAATCAGGCTTTGCTGGGCCACGGCGCTGGACCTGCCATCCCCATTTCCCCCATCCCTCCTCACTGGACACCGAAAGCACAAGACCCACACACCAGGGTGGCTGCATTGGCTGGAACACTTTTATTGGCAGTCATCCGACTTGAGCGGGAGGGGCCGAAAGGGTTGAAATGGATGGAAGTTCCACAGGCTCCAAAGGAGAGGTCCCACGAAGCACCCGACAGGGGCTGGCCCAGAGTCAGTCATGGCCTGGGCCTTCGGTGTGTCCTGGCCAGGCTTTGGCCACCCAGTAATCAGGTCAGGAATTGGCAGGTTAGCCCAGACCAGGCAGAGACATGGCCAATGGTGCTAACCCAGGAGTGTCCGCCCCTTACCGGCCACGGCCTGGCGGCCCGTGCCCTCACCTCTCTCAGTAGAAAGCAGACGACCAATATCTTCCGTAGCCGAAGGGCCGGCAGCCGGCATAGCCGTAGCCCAGGCCGTAGCCCACGGGGGAGAAGGTGCTCCCGTAGCCACAGCCCACGCTATATCCCAGGGGGTAGCCGCAGTTGCCCCAGTAGCCACCTGGGAAAAAGTCATCGTAGTAGGAAGACATTGCGGTGGGAGAGGAGAGCGGGGACCAGTGAGGCTGTGAAGGTGAGGTTGCTGGGTATGATGGTCCCATCTGGGCTGGGACCTTTTATACCCCCAGACCCTGGGGTGTGGGGACACCCAGTGCCCGCCCCATCCCCCCACCAACCATTCCTTAGGCCAATTTGCACACCTCCGCTTGTGAAACTCTTGGCGTCTGACCCAAACGGAGGTCCTCATAATTTGCAAACAAAGGGTTTATTGGTTTGAACGCCTGCCAAATATATTCCCCTCGCTGGAACGCGTTGGGAAATGAGAAATTATTGTCTTGCCTTCAAAGTCTTTGCTCCACCAGACCCCAATTTCCTCCTCCATTACTGAGCTTCCCCCAGCTGGCAGAGAGCTCATCTCCCTGCCTGGCCCTGCTTCTTGGTCTGGAAGAGCCCAGTGAACCCCGTGGGTGGGCGGGGGGGGGGGGGGGGGGCATCCCTTTGATCAGTCAAAGGGGATTGAGGACACAGGTCAGGGATCTGGACTGAGTGAATATGGATAATGGTGGCATTTACTAATAGCTCACTCTGTCCCAAGCAATGAGCTAAGCGCTGGGGGATGAGAGATAATCAGATTGGAATGTCTGTCTACTTTCTTGCCCGACATGGGGCTTACCATGTAAGAGGAGGAAGAGCAGGGATCTTATACCCCTGGTTGACATGAAGAAGTTGAGGCCCAGAGAGGATAAATGACTCGCCCAAGTTTACACAGCAGACAAGTGGCAGAGTTGGGGCAAGACCCTCGGTTTCCCAACCCTATGCTATTTTTTCTCTCAACTACCTTGCTGCTTCACCAATTGCCGCAAACCTGCCATAAGGGTGGGAGGGGGCCTGGTTGGGGATTGCACCTGCCTCAGCAGAGGGGACTACCGAGTTTGAGCCTTGGCCGAAGGAAACCCCAAATTTGGGAGGAGCGGGGAGCCTAGTCGTGTGCAGAGTCACTCATGAAGTGCTGGTCCGTGACGACACGGATCATGGTGATCCACCAGAGAAGCACACCTGGTGAGGGTGGGGACCCTGGATCCCTCTGGCCTCCACCTGCCTGCACCCGTGGCTCCGGGACTCGCCACGGGGGTCCTGGCCATCAGCTTCCAATTCTACAACAACCATTCCTGCTCTCTGAGGTCAGGCTCCAGGGTCCAGTTAAGGGTCAGCAGAGTAGAGTAGAGGTCACAGGTTTTAATCCCGGCTCTGCTACTTGTCAGCTGTGTGACTTTGGGCAAGTCACGTAACTTCTCTGTGCCTGTTACCTCATCGGTATAAGATGGGGATTAAGACTGTGAGCCCCACCTGGAACAACCTGATAACCTTGTATCTCCCCCAGCGCTTAGAACAGTGCTTGGCACATAGTAAGCACTTAACAAGTATCATCATCATTATTATTATCATTAGATGTGCCTTGCGGCCTGGGCTCCTGACACTTTCATATGGACGCATCTCTTTTCCCTCTTCCTCTTGTCTGTAAATTATTTTGGTGTCCGGGTCCCCACTAAGTTGTTAGTTCCTTGAGCACTGGGACCATGTCCACTAAATCCTGTGCATTTTTGGGAGTACTTAGTATAGTGTTTGCGCCCAGTAGGTGTTCAGTCATTAATGTCAATTAGTGGTATTTATTGAGCACTTACTCTGTGCAGAAATGATACTAGGTGCTTGGGAGAGACCATTTCAGTAGAGTTGGCAGATGTAAACCCTGTCCACAAGTAGCTTGTGGTTTAGAGGGAAAGGTAGACATTAAGATAAATTTTAGTTAGGGGAAATGGCAGAGTAGAAGGATGTGTACGTAATTGCTGTAGGGATAATAATAATAATAATAATGGCATTTATTAAGCGCTTACTATGTGCAAAGCACTGTACTAAGCGCTGGGGAGGTTACAAGGTGATAGGTTGTCCCATGGGGGGGCTCAAAGTCTTAATCCCCATTTTACAGATACGGTAACTGAGGCCCAGAGAAGTGAAGTGACTTGCCCAAAGTCACACAGCTGACAACTGGTGGAGCCGGGATTTGAACCCATGACCAGACTCCAAAGCCAGAGCTCTTTCCACTGTGCCACGCTGCTTCTCTTGATGCACCCTCTTGGGATGAGGGTGAGTGTATATCAAGTGCTTAGTGGGTATAGATCCGAATGATAGGTGTCACAGGAGGGAGGGTGAGTAGGGGAAATCTCCATCTGGATGTCCTCTCGCCACTTAAAACTCAACATGTCCATGACTGAGCTCCTTATCTTCCCTCCCGAACCCTGTCCTCTCCTTGACTCTCCCTTCACTGTGGATGGCACTACCATCCTTCCCGTCTCACAAGCCCACAACCTTGGTGTCATCCTTGACTCTGCTCTCTCATTCACCCCACACATCCAATCTGTCATCCAAACCTGCCGGTCTCACCTTCACAACATCACCAAGATCCATCCTTTCCTCTCCATCTAAACTGCTAACTTGTTGGTACAGTCACTCATCATATCCTGACTGGATTACTGCATCAGCATCCTTTCTGACCTCCCAACCTCCTGTCTCTCCCTGCTTCAGTCTATACTTCATTCTGCTGCCCGGATTATCTTTCTACAGAAATGTTCTGGGCATGTCATCCCTCTCCTCAAAAGTCTCCAGTGGCTGCCTGTCCACCTCCATATCAAGCACAAACTCCTCACTATTAGCTTCAAATCTGTCCATCACCTTGTCCCCTCCTACCTCACCTCCCTTCTCGCCTTTTCCAGCCCAGCCCACAAACTCTGCTCCTCTGGTGCCACTAACCTTCTCACTGTGCCACGCTCTCGCCTGTCCCGCTGTCAAGCTCTGGCCCACCTCCTGCCTTTGGCCTGGAATGCCCTCCCTCCACATATCCACCAAACTAGCACATTTGCCCCCTTCAAAACCCTACTGAAAGTTCACCTCCTCTAGGAGGTTTTCTTAGATTAACCCCCCCTTTACTTCTGCTCCTCCTCTCTTCCCCATCGCCCCAACTCGCTCCCTCTGCTCTTCACCTCACAGCACTTGTGTATATATGTACATATTTATTATTCTATTTATTTTACTATTGATGTGAATATACCTATAATTCTATTTATTTATATTGATGCTATTGATGCCTGTTTACTTGTTTTGATGTCTGTCTCCTCCCTTCTAGACTGTGAGCCCGTTGTTGGGCAGGGACAGGGGTTCTAATCCTGGCTCCGCCACTTCTCTGCTGTGTGACCTTGGGCAAGCCACTTCACTTCTCCATGCCTCAGTTACCTCACCTTTAAAATGTAAAATGGGGATTAAGATTGTGAGCCCCACGTGGGACAACCTGATTACCTGTATCTACCCCAGCACTTAGAACAGTGCTCGGCACATAGTGCTTAACAAATGCCATAATAATAATTATTATTAACTTATTATTGCCTCTGTTGCTGAATTCTACTTTCCAAGCCCTAAGTGCAGTGCTCTGCACACAGTAAGCGCTCAATAAATACAACTGAATGAATGAATGACTGAATGCTCACTGTGGGCAGAGATCGTGTCTACCAACTCTGGTGTATTGCACTTTCCCTAGCACTTAGTACAGTGCTGTGCATGCAGCAAGCACTCATTGACTACCATTGACTGATCGCAGAACATTGCACTCAGTGAGTACTCAAATAACAGGGCTGTCGCTGCTGCTGTTTTAGACCGTTGGCCGTACTACTGGCTGGGTTGACTGGATCAGTAGACCCTCAGTGAATATCAGTGACTGGATCGCTGGCTAGGATCTGGTTTGGATCCCAGTTGGATCTGGCCTGGATCCCGACTGGATCAGGACGGGATCACTAGCCAGAGAGTGACTGCCAGGCAACTATGGGGCTCGAGGCACAGAGCCTCCTTTTCCTCCAGCTGAGCGTCTTAGCCAGCTGCTCCCTGGAAGTCTGGCTATGGGTGAGGCCAGTCTGTTCCTGTGGGTTTTATTTTTGAAGGGAGCGAAGCTGCAAGGGGGACATGGGGAGGTGTGTATGCATTTTTTTTTCCTAATGGGCTTTCTAAACTGGCCTCTCCAGAAGGCCTGAGCTACATCCACCTGGCCCAGGGGCACTTGGAGAAACCTTGGAAGCTCACGCTGCTTCCTTCATCAAACAACAACCTTTCTTCCCTCAATCCTTTGCTAAAGTACACCTCTTCCAGGATTCAGCCTACTTAATTTGAGCATGGGCTTGGGAATCAGAGGATGTGTGTTCTAATCCTGACTCTGCCACTTGTCTGCTGTGTGACCTTGGGCAAGTCGCTTAACTTCTCTGTGCCTCAGTTACCTCATCTATAAAATGGGGATTGAAACTGTGAGCCCCACGTGGGACAACCTGATTACCTTGTATCTACGCCAGCGCTTCGAACAGTGCTCGGCACAGAGTAAGCGCTTAACAAATACCATAATAATAATAATAATAATAATGATAATGATGATAATACATATCCTAATTGATTTGTGTGTGTGTGTGTGTGTGTGTGTGTGTGTGTGTGTGTGTGTATAATAATATCGACCCTGGGCATTGCCACCCTGGGTCACACCCAGGATTGTGTTCTGGGCCCTGGAGGACTGTATGGAGGCTTGTCTCCATCGTGGTTCAGGGTGGGGCAGAGGGGGGCACTGAATCAGTTTGGATTTGGATTCTGGGACTGGGATTGAAGTCTCGGGTGCGACTGGTGTGGGTACAGCTGGATGTGGGGCCTGGGGCTGCCATTTTAGACCATTGGCCAGACTACTGGCTGGGTTGACTGGGTCAGTAAGCGCTCAGTAAATATCAGTGACTGGATCGCTGGCTGGGATCTTGTTTGGATCCCAGCTGGATCCGGCCTGGATCCCTGCTGGATCAGGACTGGATCACTAGCCAGAGAGTGACTGCCAGGGAACTATGGGGCTCGAGGCACAGAACCTCCTTTTCCTCCAGCTGAGCATCTTGGCCAGCTGCTGCCTGGAAGTCTGGCCGTGGGTGAGGCTAGGGTGAGGTTGGCAGTGCGTCTCTGGATGGGGCTTGGAGGGGGCATTTGGGGGCCTGGGGGCTGGGGAAGCCAACTGGGGCAGAGTGGCTGGGGCTAAGACCTGGACAGTAGTAGGTGGGGCTGGGCGCCCTCAGAAATGTTCATCTTCTCCACTCTTTTTATGGTATTTGTTAAGCACTTACTGTATGTCAGGCACTGTATTAAGCACTGGGGTAGATACAAGCTAATCAAGGTTGGACACAGTCCCTGTCCCACATGGGGCTCACAGTCTTAATCCCCATTTTACAGAAAAAGTAACCCAGGCACAGAGAAGTTGTGACTTGCCGAAGGTCACACAGCAGATAAGTGGCAGTGCAGGATTAGAACCCAGGTCCTTCTGACTCCCAGGCCTTTGCTCTATCCACTAAGCCACGGTGCTTCTCATCTATCTATCACCTATCTATCTAATCTCATATATATACATGAGAAGCAAAGTGACATATATATATTGCTGACTTGTACTTCCCAAGTGCTTAGTACAGTGCTCTGCACACAGTGAGTGCTCAATAAATACAATTGAATGAATGAATATATATATATATATATAAAATGTATGTATATATTACATAATTACATACCGGGGACTGGTCAATCCACCAGATTGCAAGGGTGAGGTCTCCGACTCCGTCACAAAGACATTCTGCCAAATGGCCCTGCCCCAGGCGCCACTCTGTCATCGTGGATCGATGATCCAAACCGTCCACCCTGTCGAGGTGGTTTGGGAAGGACCCACCCCCAAGCTCAACCCCCGCATGCACATAGCCACTGTGCCCATACGACCTGGCTGCCCTATGCCACCCGACTCCCCGTGAATGTCCCTTCTACCGGGCCGCATTTGCTAAGGGATGGGGTTTTTGGATTCCTCAAGAGGTGCTACCTCGGTCTTCTCCACTGAGGTCCCCTGGGAGTTTAGGTCCCCAGGGGTCACAAACCACCATCCTTGCCCTGGCTGTGGCACTGCTGGGGCAGTATAGCCAGTGGGCCTGCCCCCAAGTTAGGCATCAACCTTGGGATTGGTGGCCAAGGTGCACGTGAGGGAGGGCAGGGAGGGGATATTGGCATTAACATGGGACTTCAGAGAGGGAAGCAGCATGGTCTAGAGGGTAAAGGGTCCTAATCCTGGCTCCACCATGAGTCTGCTGTGTGACCTTGGGCACATTGCTTTACTTCTCTGTGTCTGTTATCTGTAAAATGGGGATTAAGACTGTGAACCCAATGTGGAACAGGGACTATGTCCAACCCAATTAACTTGACTCAACCCCAGTGCTTAGTATAGTGCCTGGAACATAGTAAACACTTAACAAATATTATTATTATTATTCTTCAGAGCAGTTCCAACCACCCAGGGCTCTGGCTGATGAGGCTTTACCCCATCTCAGCTGAGGGAATGATGGGTATTGTCAGCTTCCTGAGGGCAGGGACTGTGTTTTCTCATATTTCAATCCTTCTCCAAGTGCTCAGCACAGTTTGTCTGGGTGTGTCCTATTTCCCCCCATCAGACTGGCGGCTCCTCCTCCTTCTGGTCTGCCTTGGTGCCCAAGAAAGAGTGTGTATATGTATGTTTCTGTGTTCTCCATCAGACTGGCAATCCCTCCTCACAGTGCTTAGTAGGAAATGTCGGCATTGGGTGGCGGGGAGGGGGGCGTGGCAAGGGGAGAGGTTTGAAACATCGCTATCGTTTCTGGTGACAATTATGACAATTTGGAATCACTCTTTATTTCAGGACTACAATGAACAGTTTCTGCTAACATCAGCCCTGAGGCCAAAATGACCCGCATCCGAAGTTTTGGCCAAGTGGAAAGGTCATTGTTCTATGGACATTAGAAGAACTCTGTGGCCCTTGAGGAAAACAGGTGAGACAGTTCCCAAATGAAATGTTTTATGCACATGACCTGCCTGCTGTTCCTATAGCCAAGGGAAAAGTAATGTATGGTATGGGACTGGTGTAAAGAAAGAGTGTGCACGTCCACGGAGCGGGGGTGAGAGGAGACCGCTAGGCAGATTAAATCAGTGTCACCAACAACAGCCCCGAGCATCCACCAGGGATAGCAACCTGAAACTAGGTGCTGTTGTCCATGTTAGTTGTTGAACGCGTAGTACAGAACTGAACACTGGAGGTGCTCAGAAAATACCGTTTTTTGATCGAACTGGTAAAAAAAAAAATCACATTCCTTGAGCCCCAGGCTTTCTTTCATTACATCTCTGCCAACTGTCAGCTGTGTAACTGTGTAACTCTATATGTTGCCAACTTGTACTTCCCAAGCGCTTAGTACAGTGCTCTGCACACAGTAAGCGCTCAATAAATACGATACGATTGATTGATTTGGGCAAGTCACTTAACTTCTCTGGGCCTCAGTTACCTCATCTGTAAAATGGGGATTAAGACCGTGAGCCCCCCGTGGGGCAACCTGATCTCTTTGTGACCTCCCCAGCGCTTAGAACAGTGCTTTGCACATAGTAAGCGCTTAATAAATGCCATTATTATTAGTATTATTACAAATTCATTCGTTTACTGGACACTTCGAGAGGAGCAGTGACTCCGTACGACCAGTGGAGGGCGGGTAAGAACATTGTTTTTAGACTGGATTCTATGGCCAGCTCCAGAAAGTCGTTCCAGGAAATGGGGATTTTAACCTATTAAGAGAATTTATGCTTAATTTTTAAATCTCAAGCCAAACGGTGCAGTTTGAAAAAGCAACCTGTATAAATGTTCTGTGGGAAAGTCGAAGCAGAGAGCTGTTGTTGCGAAACGTAGTACTGCAGGAGAAAGAAGAACGTCAGGAAGTTACTTTGGTAAAGGGAAAGAGTTATTTAAAGTGATGTTGAACTGATTATATAATATGATTTTCGTGCTACTCGAAGAGAGCCTGATGCAACATATTCAAAGGAAAACCTGCTGCTCGTGTTAGGGGCTGGCACCCACGTGGGCAGACGGGGGATCATACTGCGAGGGTTCAGGAAATCGGTGAGGTTGCAGACAGTTACAGGGAGAGAAGCTAACACCTCAGGGTCCTGTTAGGCCCTAGGGAGATTCTCGCTTCATCGCCTGGATGGATGACGGGCTGATGAGTCTGGGAAGAGGTCATGTGCCCTTTTTCACAACCATACGAGCAGAAACCTGTAAACTGTGGCCTGGGGGAACACATCAGCTCAGGATCATCAGGTAAATCCCACAAGTTTGGAATCACTGTAGAGGGCTAGGAGAGCCTTCAATGTGGGTAGAGACCAATGGGCAGTGGGTCTTTAGGGCTTGGGGAAAGAAGCAGTTTCTGGGCCAATTCTGTCCCATTGTCCTGAGATCCAAAAACTGGAGGGAAAGAAAGGGAAGAAAAAAGAGGGAAATGGTGATCCGGCCACACGTGGCTGGCTTGGCTGAAGACATCGGCCCTTGTGTGCAAGTCCGGCGGCATCTGCTGCCGTCCCCTCTGGAACCCAGTGCTCTGGATTCCCGGGTCCTGGGCTACAAACCCATAGGATTGGCAGCCCAAAGGCAAAATCAAGTCTGACATGAATAGAAACCAGGAATTGTGCCAGATCAAACACATTTATTGCGATTCATTATGGACATTTGGACAACTTGGGGTCAGGTGATCTCTTCTCTGTTGACGTGCTAGAGCTGGAGGCTTCAACATTGCCTGGGATGCCCTGCAATAGGGATGACAAATGCCATTACAGCAACTGGTGCCTTGTGGTGAGTTTGAGATGAGAGCTGGGGAATCCACCTAGTTGTGGTGTCTCGGGAGTCTGTTCAGAGCCTGAAGCTCCCTGGATGTTATTTTCTAGCAGCAGGAGGAGCAATATCTCCTGTAACAGGAAGGACGGTAGCTGCAGCAGCCGTAGCCAGAGCCATAGCCGTAGCCACAGCCAAGTCCCCCATAGCTGCCGCATCCATAGCCAGAGCCGTAGCCATAGCCACAGCCCAGCCCTCGGTAGCTCTTGCAGCCGTATCCGGAGCCGTATCCACAGCCGTAACCGGAGCCATATCCACAGCCGTAACCGGAGCCGTATCCACAGCCATAGCCGGAGCCGTATCCGCAGCCGTAGCCGCCGTAGTAGTTCCCGTAGTTGCAACACATGGTGTCAGGAGAGGAGGAGTTTGTTGCGAGAAGAGGAGGGTGTGAGGTTTGAATGTCTGCGGCTGTCCTGAGATCTTTATATATAGGCCAGAGGGGGTGTGTCCGGCTTTCTGCCACATTTTCGCGTCTGTTTGCTGCAGCCACCTCATTGTCCTGCAACCCTTGACGTCACAGCCTGTTATCCCCGGGGGAGCACTTTTGGGTTAATTAAGCGAGAAGTGGGGATTCCCCAGACAACCCTCCTACGGGAACGGGAAAGGATTTCTAACCACTCCTTGCCCAGTTCATCGCGGCTCCCAAATTGAACCCTTTAAGCTGGCTTCATGACACCAAACAGCAGCATGACTGTCACCCTCGTGGCATCTTGACCCCTAATTACGCATTCCTCTACTCTGGGCAGGGAGCTCTCCTAGGGCGGGAAATAATCCCCTCCTGATCCTCCTTCACCTCATTCACGTGGTCTTCCTGCTCATCCTCCTCTTCCCCTCCTTCATCCCCCTCCCCTCCTCCTCATTGGCTCATAATAAAATCTGATCATTGGAAAACGTCCCATTCCCCCGTCCCCCTAATCACCCGTTTGGGATCAGACAGAAGTGTCGCATATTTGGTCCAGAGCATTGTTTGGGGATGTTGTTGTTTCCGACCTATATCCACCCTTGCCTTTCCCTTTGGGAGCCCACTCATCCAGGAGTTCACCCAAACTCCTCTAGACCCTACTGGTGTTTCAGGACTTCTGTGACAGCCCTTGGGAAGGAGGTCCACGTGTTCATCCTTAAATGGTGGAAGAAGTGGTTTGTTTTGAAACATTCATCTGCCAGCTTCATGGGCTGTGTACCAGACCCAGCCTTATGGCAATTTACTCAGCAACCAGAAAGGACCCGTTCGGTCTACACTCTTCTTGAATTTTAGAAGTCTGTCATGCTTCTCCTCAATATATGTGTCTCCCCATCAAAGAGTCCTAACTCCGATTCTCTTTCATTTTGGAACTTTCTCCATCTTTGTGACCATCCTGGTCACCCTGCACCTCCCTGTGCCCCCTCTGCTCCCCCTCTGCTCCTGCTCCCTTTTGCCCTTCCTGAGATGCAGGGCATGGGCAGGGCATGTGGTGTTCGAGGTGCCGAGGACCAGTGTTTTATACAATGGCCAAACTAGCCCTTTTGTACTGCTTTCTGACCCCTCCCACTGCTGTCCAGCACTTCACCGGGCTTTGGCTTTGATCCAGGCACTGGGCCAAAGCTCGGAGCTCACCGGGCCGAGGGCTGACGTTCAACCGTGACCTCAGATCTCAACCAAGATCTCAGGGTCACGGTTGAACGTCAGCCCTCGGCCATACGGTGACCGGTATCTGCAAGCCTTCCTCCTATGAATGTCTATTATTTTCCCCTAGAATGTCTCCCTGTGTGGCTTCACCCTGAAGCTCATCTGCCATATACGGTCCTAGCAGTCCCTTTCAGGAGATCTTCTTGGAGCTTCTCCTCCTCTGCATACCCTTCATCACCCAGAAGAGTTTGGTGTCATCTAGAAGTGTGGGGATTTCACAGCTCAACCCACCAGGCTCACTTATGTGAATGTTACATAAAAGCAGTCCTGACACTGGCCTCCCAGAAATTCAAATGTCTCCAGCCTGAAAGCGGACATTTATTGTTGCATGTTGTTTTCCCCAAGTCTCATGTTTGCTCCATTTTTTTTCAAAGCCTTCAGCATGTGACCTCATCAGAGGCCTTTTGAAACCTAAATAAAATCTGTTCCCTGGTTCCTCTTTCTATATAAGAAGCATAGAGAAGCAGAGTGGCCTAATGGAAACAGCACTGTCCTGGGAGTCAGAGGACATGGGTTCTAATCCCAGCTCCACCACTTGTCTGTTGTCTGGCCTTGGGCAAGTACTTAATTACCCTGTGCCTCAGTTCCCTCTTCTGCAAAAGGGAGATTCAATACTTATTCTCCCTCCTATGTAGACTATATACCCCTTGTGGGACCTGATTATCTTGTATCTACCCCAGGGCTTAGTACAGTGCTCGATACAAAGTAAATGCTTAACAAGTGCCACAATTATTTTACACTTGTCGTCTCCTTCAAGGGACCTGAGCAGTCGTGAGACATGGTTTTCCCCTGCAGAGTTACTGCTACTTGGTTAGGCTTCTCACGGGCTCTGTCATTTGGATGCCTCTCCACTCTGTGATCCCCAGATTACCCCTGGAGCCCTTCTCATAGGTGGAAGGCACCCTGGTGACCTTTGGATCCTCGGCACAGGGCTGCTGATCTTCTGGTCCTCTTCACAGGCCCCCATAGTATCGTTAGGTTGCTTAGTCCTGCCAGATCTATCAACTTTCCTCCAGTTTTCCTTCAGATGACCCAATGGTTTTCCTCCATCCAGTTTTTGAGTCTGATCCAAAGGATGCTAGGTGAAGAGTGCATTTAATCAGAGAACCCTATGTAAAATTGGTTCCTTTCCGGATTGCTTTTCCCATCTGTAAAATGAAGTTGCTAAATTTGCTAATTAGAGAAATAAGCGTGACCCTCAACTGAGCATCAGGGGAAATTTTCTGTTCACTGACTGAAGACAGGGACCTGTGATTCACAAACTCAAGGAATGTCTCCGCTCAGGATCACCGAACCAACCCCACAGAAACATGCTTTTTGGAGAAGAATTGCGACCGAGTTGAGACTGGATAGGGAACCAGAGAACAATGAGCCCTTGGTTGTTAGGGCTCAAGGGGCGAAGTAGGTCTTGGATCAATGCTGTCCCGTAGGTTTGACATCCAGCAGCTGGAGAGAAAGGAGGAGAGGAGACAGTAAGGTCCTTAGAACAGTGCTTTACACATAGTAAGTGCTTAACAAATACCATCATTATCCTTGTAGGCTGGGATTGCATATTCCAACTCAATTGAACTATACTTTTCCCACCACTTAGTATGGTGTTCTGTACATAGTATGTTCTCAATAAATGCTATCGATTGATTGATTGGAAAGAGAAGAGGGCAACAAAGATCTAATAATAATAATGATAATTGTGGTATTTGTTAAGTGCCTACTAAGTACCAGGGACTGTTCTAAGCACTGGGGTAGATACAAACTAGTCAGGTTGGACACAGTCCCTGTCCCACATGGGGCTCACAGTCTTAACCTCCATTTTACAGATGAGGTAACTGAGGCACAGAGAAGCCAAGTGACTTGCTGAAGGTCACCCAGCAGAGAAGTGGCAGAGCCGGAATTAGAACCCAGGACCTTCTGACACCTAGGCCCGTGCCCTATCCACTAGGCTTTGCTGAAACTGGAGGCCTCAGTGCTGTCTGGGATGACCAGCGAGCTGGATGGAATATAACATTACCGCAGTCAGCGTATTGCAGTGAGCCAGAGATTGGAGCCTGAGAATCCAGCCGACCCTGGTGTCTAGGGTGCCTGTTTAGAGCCTGAAGCTCCCTTCAGGTTATTTTCTGGCAGCAGGAAGAGTAGTATTTTTCATAGGAGGATGGACAGTAGCTGCAGCAGCTGGAGCCAGAGCCACAGCCCAATCCCTGACAGCTGCCACAGCCAAAGCCCCAGCTGTAGCCAGAGGTAAAACCACAGCAGGAGCCACTGCCTCCATAGTAGTTCCTGTAGTTGCAACACGTGGTGCCAGGGGAAGAAGAGATAGAGTTGGAGAGATGCTGCCATGAGACCTTTATATACAGGCCAGACCGGGCATGTCAAGCTCTCCTCATTCCCATGCCTACCTGCATAAATCATCTCATAATC
Organism: Tachyglossus aculeatus; assembly: GCF_015852505.1. Lineage (NCBI taxonomy): Eukaryota > Metazoa > Chordata > Mammalia > Monotremata > Tachyglossidae > Tachyglossus > Tachyglossus aculeatus. Next base: position 29,402,540 of record NC_052089.1, read on the forward strand.
CTGGGTCTCTCGACATCAAAATAGCCCTGGGATCCAGTAGTTTTATTTCAGAATAATTAAGAACCATGCTAGGATTCTCTTGTTTATCTCGGGCCCCTATTGAGGAGAGAATATACACTCTTCATACTCATTCTCTGCCAGCTTCCAGTTCTCTGCATGCCCAGCCTCCCCGGGGGGAGCGATTGGCTGTGTTGCTGTCCTCAGTCAAGTGCATATCTTGGGGAATTCAGTTGCTGTGTCATCGTGACTGAGCTTTGCTCCTTGTGGAGGAGAAGCGTGTCTACCGGTTCTATTGTATAGTACTCTCCCAAATGCTTAGTACAGTGCTCTGTTCACAGTAAGTTCTCAATAAATACCACCGATTGGTTGATTATAGGTGGGCATGTATGCAGATGGGAAAATATGTATACCTGAGCATATCGATATATCTGTTTATGTATGTGTATATTTGTGCTTATATTTGTAAATGTATACATATGGGTGTGTGTATATGTGTGTGCGTGTGCATGTAGATATCTTTGTGGGTGTATTGCCCACCAAGAACATGAGTTTGTATGTATGTTCAGGCCAAATGCATTCTGCTTCTCCCATGACTGGTGTAATTTCTCTGGCTTGGCAAATTTCCTCATCTCCCACTGTCAAACCCAATCTGGGAGACATCCTGGGGTTTAGGCAACAAAGGAAGTAAAAATAATCAATGCAATGACAAAACTGGAAACATGTGATGGATTTAACTTGTTTATTGGGAATTTCAGATTTTCCTCCAGCAAGTACATCATTTAGGTAGAAATCTTCTTCAGACATGATTGTAATCTCAGAGGAGAAGTAATGGGTTACAATATATGAATCTGGATAACTTAGGGTTGGTGCTCTCTCCTCCGGTGACTTCCTGAAGCTGGAAGCTCCAGTGCTGCCTGGGATGAGTGACCAGAAGGACAGCAAAAGGCATTACCTTAAGCACCCGGTGCCATGAGGTGAAACTTAGATTGGAGCCAGGGACTCTACCAAACCCATGTTCAGAGCCTGAAGCTCCTTGAGCGTGGTTTTCTAGCAGCAAGAGGAACAATATCTCCTGTAGCAGGAGGGGCGGTAGCTGTAGCAGCCAGAGCCGTAGCCGTAGCCACAACCATAGCCAGAGCCGTATCCACAGCCCAGTCCCCCATAGCTGCCGCATCCATAGCCACAGCCATAGCTGGGGCTGTAGCAGCAGCCCAGCCCTCGGTAGCTCAGGCAGCCGGAGCCATAGCCACAGCCGTAGCCGGAGCCGTATCCACAGCCATAGCCGGAACCATAGCCACAGCCATAGCCGGAGCCGTATCCACAGCCGTAGCCGCCGTAGTAGTTCCCGTAGTTGCAACACATGGTGTCAGGAGAGGAGGAGTTTGTTGCGAGAAGTGGAGGGCGTGAGGTTTGAATGTCTGTGTCTGTCCTGTGATCTTTATATACAGGCCTGAGGGGGCGGGTCTGGTCCTTAACCTCATTCCTGCCCTTATTTGCCACAACCACCTCATTATCCTGCATCTCCTGATGTCAGAGTATCGTGTCCACTTTGAGAACATTTTTTTTGGTTAATTAATGCACAAATAGGGATTCCCCTAGCAATCCTGCACCTGGAATGGGAACCCCTCAGCTCTGCCGGCCCCCAAATTGAGCCCCATAATCTGGCTTCATGACATAAAGCAACAACGTGACTGTCACACTCGTGGCATCTCAGCCCTAATTACATGTTCCTCCCCTCTGGGCTGGGAGATCTCCCAGGCCTGAGAAGAGTGCGGGAATTGGCCTTCTCCTGATCTTACTTCTCCTCCTCATCCACTTTGTCTTCCTGCTCATCCTCCTTCTCCTCTTTTCATTTGTCAGTCAATCGTATTTACTGAGCACTTACTGAGTGCAGAGCACTGTACTAAACTCTTGGGAAAGTACAATTTAACAATATGAGACGCATTCCCTGCCCACAATGAGCTTACAGTCTAGAAAGGGAGACAGACATTAATATAAATAAACAAATAATTTGTACTTCTCCTCCACTCCTTTAGGGTTCCTGATAAAATCTGCTCATTGGAGAAATGTCCTGTCCACCATCCCTGACTCAAAACATTTGGATTCAGGATGAAACACTGTATCTTAGGACCCAAGCATTTATTGGGCATGTTGTCACTAAGGGGCCATATCTGGCTCAGGATTATCTCTCTCTCTCTCTCTCTCCTTTCCTTTCCCTTTGGTGATGCTTTATGAACTGCCCATCCATGATTTTATCTAAACTTTTCCTCAACCTGCAGCTATTTCGGGCCACCGTGACCCCCAGTGGGAAGGAGGTCCACGTATTCATTCATTCATTCATTCATTCATTCAATCGTATTTATTGAGCGCTTATTGTGTGCAGAGCACTGTACTAAGTGCTTGGGAAGTACAAGTCAGCAACATATGGAGACGGTCCCACCCAACAAGGGGCTCACAGTCTAGAAGGGGGAGACAGACAACAAAACAAAACATGTAGACAGGTGTCAAAATCGTCAGAACAAGTGGAATTATAGCTATGTTCATCTTGAAGTGGTGGAAGAAGTGCTTACTTGGGCTTATTTTGAATCTCTTGGCTGCATCCCAGACCCGCCCTTGAGGGAATTTGCTGGACAGCCATCTAGTGTCCATCCTGTCCACGCTGATTTTGAATTTTAGACCTCTGTTGTGTTTCTCTTCAGTCCTTATGTTTTCCCATTGAAGGGTCCTAACTCTTTGGGTCTCTCTCGATTACAAAGCCTACTCTATCCTCACTACCATCCTGGTTGCCCTGCCCTGCCCCACCCCTCCCCCTACTCCATTCTGCCTTTCCCGAGGTGCCATGCACAGACCGGCACATGGTGTTCCAGGTGTTGGGGACCAGCGTTTTATAGAGTGGCCAAGCTGAGCTTTTTATGTTTCTTTCAGCTCTTTCTGATGCTGCCCAGTACTTCACTGACCTTGGGTTTTGCACCTCACCTTGGGCCAAAACTTAAGGTTCACCCAGGCCCGAGACCAGCACATAAGGCAGATGCATGATAATGTCCCTGAGATCCCTTGGTCTTGGTGACCGATACCTGTGAGCCTCTCTCCATATAATTCCAATTATCTTTCCCCAAGACATCTCCTCAAGTGGGCTCACGTGGAAATTAGTCTGCCGTATATGGTCTTGCCCGTTCACTTTTAGGAAATCTTCCTGGAGCTTCTTCTCTGTAAGAATCTTTCTCGCCCAGAGTCAATGAATTGTATTTATTGAATGTTTACTGTGAGGAGAATACTAAGCACTTGGGTGAGTGCAATTTAACAGAGTCGGTAGACATTCTCTGCCCCTAGTGAGCTTGGGAAATACAAGTGGGAGGGTGAGGCAGAAGGGAGTGGGAGAAGAGAAAGTGAGGGCTTAGTTGGGGAAGGCCTCTTGGAGGAGGTGTGCCTTTAATAAGCCTTTGAAGGTGGGGAGAGTGATCCAAAGCAGGAGGGAGGATGTGGGCGTGATGTCGGTGGCGAGATAGATGAAGCTGAAGTGCAACGAGGAGGTAGGCAATAGAGGAGAGAATTGCGTGAGGAAATGAAGGAGGTGTGGTAGGAGAAAGCAAGGTGATTGAATGCCTTCACATTAATGGTAAGGAGTTTCTGTTTGATGTGGGGGTGGATGGGCAACCACTGGAGGTTCTTGCAGAGTGGGGAAACATGCAGTAAGTGGTTTTGTAAAAAAAATCATCAAGACAGCGGAGTGAAGTGTGGACTGAAGTGGGTAGAGAAAAGAGGAAGTGAGGTCAGCAAGGAGGCTGAGGCATTAATTGAGATGGATAGGATAAATGCTTGAATTAACGTGGTGGCAGTTTGGATGGAACGGAATAGGTGACTTCAGCGATGTTGTGAAGGTTGAACTGACAAGATTTGGTGACAGATTGCATATGTTGGTTGAATGAGAGAGATGAGTCGAGGATAGCATCAAGGTTATGGGCTTGTGAGACGGAGGATGGTGGTACTGTGTACAGTGATGAGATAGGAGGAGGACAGGGTTAAGGTGGGAAGATGAGTTCCGTTTTGGACTTGTTAAGGGTGAAGTGTCAGCAGGGTATCTAAGAAGAGATTGGTGAGAAGCTGTGCAGTCTCCTGGAAAAAGCACAGGGCTGGAGGTCTGGGGACCTGGATTCTAATACTAACTCTGCCACTTGCCTGCTTTGTGGACTTTGGCAAGTCAAACCTCTCGGTGCCTCAATTTTCTCATCTCTTAAATAGGGATTCAGTACCTCTTCTCCCTCCTATTTAGACCGTGAGTCCCAGGTGGAACAGGGATTGTTCCAACTTGATTATCTTGTATCTCCCACTAGATTTAGTACAATGCATGGCCCATGGTAAGGGCTTGACAAATACAATAATAATAATAATTATTATTATTGTGTCATTGGCAAGTGTGGTTTTTTTCCAGCACATACCTCCTGGCTCATTTATGTGAATGTTATGTAAAACCAGTCCTGACACTGGTTCCAAGAGGTCTCAGTACTCATAGTCTTCAGCTTGAAATTGGACATTCATTCAATCATATTTACTGAGCGCTTACTTTGTGCAAAGCACACAGTATTTATTGAGTGCTTACTTTGTGCAAAGCACTGTACTAAGCACGTTGGAGAGTACAATTTAACAACAGACACATTCCTGCCCACAGTGAGCTCACAGTCTATAGGGGACATTCATATTACATGTTGCTTCCCCAGTCTTGTATTTGCTACATTTTCTTTAAACCTTTCAGCATGTCACCTCATCAGAGGTCTTTTGAAAACCTGAATGTATCACGCCCACTGATTCCCATGACTCCATATATCTCTTGTCCCTTTCCCAATATCGGAGCATAGGTGTGAGATTAGGTTTTCCTCTTTGGAATCCCTGCTTCCTTTCCCTCTCCGGTTGGACTTCTCTGATGCTCTCTCATCTGGGTGATTCTTTCCTCTGTGGTCCCAGAGATCAACCCTGGAACACTTCTCATTGTTGAAAGATCTTCCAGTCCTTTGCCCTGGGCTGGGGGTACCCTCAGGTCTCATAGTCATACCCAGTCTCTCATCTTCCCTGCAGATTTCCTTTAAAGTACCAGGAATTTTTCTTCATTCAGTTTTTGAGTCTGATCCAAGGCATCCCAGGTGGTCTAATTACTTCGAGTTTTTCTGTGATCAAGACAGCGGAGTGAAGTGTGGACTGAAGTGGGTAGACACAAGAGGTAGTGAGGTCAGCAAGGAGGCTGAGTCACTAATCAAGGTGGGTAGGATAAGTGCTTGAATTAACGTGGTGGCTGTTTGTATGGAGGTTTCAAGCTGCTCCTCTATCCACTGGGTGAGGGTTGCATTTTATCAGAGATCCCTTTCCAAAATGGAATGTTATTCGGCCGTGCTTTTCCTGCCCCTTCAAATGGAAGAACTACACGTCACAGTGACGTTTCACAGTGACACTCCATCGGGCTTAAGGGGAGGTTGTTCATAGACTGAACATTGAACCAGAGCACTGAACTTTATATCAAGCAATATCTCAGGACAGGCACCTTGGATCAATTTCACAGATTTTGTGGTCTGTGGAAAAGAAACATGACTTTGTTCATTCTGGCTAGAGAACAGGAGAACTAGGAGCACTTGGTTGTAGGGCTCGAGGGAGGAAGCAGTTTCTGGAAAAATCCTGTCAGAGATCTGGAAGCTGGAGAGGAAGTCGGAGAAGAGGGAAAGGGCAATGCAACCACACATGCCTGACTTGGGCCAGGACACCAGCCTGTTTGCATGTGTGTTCACGGGCACCCATGGCTGACCGCACTGGAGCCCATTATCCGGTTGTTCCCAAGTCCTGGCTACAAATACAGATTGGGTAGCCACAGGTAATCATCTCTGAGACACAAGTAGAGACAAGGTGTCATGCTCAACCATACACATTTATTAGGATTCATTTTGGACATTTGAGAAACATGGGGTCAGGAGATCTCTCCAGGCTCCAGTACCATCTGGGAAGACAGGCGAGTGGGATGTCAATGGTAATTCGACAGCTGGTTCTTCATGGTGAGTCGGAGATGGGAGCCAGGGAATCCACCAAACCCGGGGGGTCTTGGGAGCCTGCTCAGAGCCTGATGCCCTCCGCTCGTTGGTTTCTAGCAGCAAGAGGAGCAATATCTCCTGTAGCAAGATGGGCGGTAGCGGTAGCAGCCGTAGCCGCAGCCATAGCCAGAGCCGTAGCCGTAGCCACAGCCAGAGCCATAGCCACAGCCCAGTCCCCCGTAGCTGCCGTATCCATAGCCACAGCCATAGCTGGGGCCGTAGCAGCAGCCCAGCCCTCGGTAGCTCTTGCAGCCGTATCCGGAGCCGTATCCACATCCATAGCCGGAGCCGTAACCACAGCCGTAGCCGGAGCCGTATCCACAGCCGTAGTAGTTACCGTAGTTGCAACACATGGTGTCAGGAGAGGAGGAGTTTGTTGCGAGAAGAGGAGGGTGTGAGGTTTGAATGTCTGCATCTGTTCTGAGATCTTTATATACAGGCCGGAGGGGGCAGGTCCGGTCCTCTGCCTCGTTCCCATGCCTAGTTGCCTCACCCGCCTCATTATCCTGCGTCTCCTGATGTCAGAACAATGTGATCCTCTTTAGAACATTTTCTGGTATTAGCACCCAAGCAGGGATTCCCCTGGCAATCCTGCACCTGGACTGGGAAAGGGTTTCCCACCTGTCAGTGCCAAGTCCCTGCTGGCCCCCAAATTGAGCCCCATAACCCGGCTTCATGACACCAAGCAGCAGCGTGACTGTCACCCTTTTGGTATCCTGACCCCAATTACGCATTCCTCCATTCTGGGCTGTGAGCTCTCTGAGCCAGAGACTGAGAGCTGGCCTCTTCTTGAGCCTCCTCCTTTCCTTCTCCCCCTTACTCACCTAACTTTCCTACACAGCATCCCCCTCCCCCAACCCCATTCCTTCATCTCCAGCATCTTAGGACCCACTATGAGAACTGAGGACTAGAAGATCTTCCACCTATGAAGATCCATATCTGCCCCGGGATTCTGTGTCCATCTGTACTTTTCCCTTTAGGAACACTCATCTGAAAATTTGTTGAAACTTTTCTTGAAACTGCTGGTGTTTTGGGCTTCTATGACAGCCTGAGGGAAGGATGTCCACACGTGTACAAGGGTGAGGAGGGTGAAGTGTTACATTATGCTTGTTTTGTACGTACCATTGGCCAACTTCAGTGTTGTGCCTCAGACCTGGCCTTGTGGGAATATGCTAAACGCCCATACTGTGCCCATCTGGTCCTGTCTCTGAATTTTAGATCTCTCTCATTTTTCCCGACCAAAGAGGCTTGACTCATTCACTCATTCAATCGTATTTATTGAGTGCTTACTGTGTACACAGCACTGTACTAAGCACTTGGGAAGTACAAGTCGGCAACATATAGAGACGGTCCCTACCCAACAACAGGCTCACAGTCTAGAAGGGGGAGACAGACAACAAAACAAAACATGTAGACGGGTGTCAAAATCGTCAGAACAAATAGAATTATAGCTGTATGCACATCATTAACAAAATAAATAGAATAGTAAATATGTACAAGTAAAATAAATAGAGTAATAAATCTGTACAAATATATGCAAGTGCTGTAGGGAGGGGAAGGAGGTAGGGTGGGGAGGATGAGGAGGAGGAAAGGAAAAAGGGGGCTCAGTCTGGGAAGGCCTCCTGGAGGAGGTGAGCTCTCAGTAGGGCTTTAAAGGGAGGAAGAGAGCTAGCTTGGCAGATGTGTGGAGGGAGGGCATTCCGGGCCAGTGGGAGGACGTGGGCCGGGGGTCGATGGTGGGACAGGCGAGAATGAGGCACAGTGAGGAGGTTGGTGGCAGAGGAGTGGAGGGTGCACGCTGGGCTGGAGAAGAAGAGAAGGGAGGTGAGGTAGGAGGGGGCGAGGTGATGGAGAGCCTTGAAGCCGAGAGTGAGGAGTTTTTGCTTGATTCGTAGGTTGACACACATCCACTGGAGATTTTTGTGTAGGGGAGTGACACGCCCAGAGCGTTTCTGTACAAAGATGATCCGGGCAGCAGAGTGGAGTATAGACTAAAGCAGGGAGAGACAGGAGGATGGGAGATCAGAGAGGAGGCTGATGCAGTAATCCAGTAGGGATAGGATGAGAGATTGAACCAGCAAGGTAGCAGTTTGGATGGAGAGGAAAGGGCAGATCTTGGCGATGTTGTGGAGGTGAGACTGGCAGGTTTTGGTGACGGATTGGATGTGTGGGGTGAACGAGAGAGCGGAGGCTTTTTGGGTCTCTCTCGATTTGGAAACTTCTCCATCCTTGCAACCCTCCCGGTTGCCCTGCCCTCCCCCTTCTCTTGCTCCATTCTACCTTTCCTGAGATGCCATGCACAAACTGGCACACTGTCTTCTGGCACTTCACTGGTCTTGGGTCTTGCTCTGGGGACTGGGCTGCATCTTGAGGCTCTCCTGATCCTGGGACCGGCATATTGATCCAGAGCTCTCTTAGCTGTTCTGTGTCCAATACCTGTGAACCTGTTCCTGGGGAATCTCAGTTATTTTTCCCTGGAGCGTCTCCTTATGTGCCCTCACCCTAAAGCTCAGCAGTCACATGTGGCCCCTTTTAAGAGATTTTCCTACAGCTTCTTCTCTACAAGGATCTTCATCACCCAGAAGAGTTTGGTGAGAAGGAGCATGGCCTAATGGAAAGAGCTTGGGCTTGGAGGGCAGGGGATCTGGGTTCTATTACTGACTCTGAACCTTGTCTGCACAGTCATCTTGGGTAGTGCCTCAGTTTTCTTACCTGTAAAATGGGGTCAATACCTATGCTCTCCCCTATGTAGATTCTGAGCCCCAGTTGGAACTGGGATTGTGACCAGACTGATTATCTTCTTTGTCTACCCTGAGTTTAGTACAGTGCTTGCACATAGTTGCTACTTAACAAGCACCACAGTTAGTATAGTTTTTATTGCTGTCATTAGTATTTTTTCATCTGCAAATGGTGTTGTTTCCCAGCACACCCTTCATGACTCATTCATGCAAGGGTTAGATAAAGCCAGTCCTTTTTTTATGGTATTTGTTTAACATTTACTATGTGTTGAGCACTGTTCTAAGTGCTGGGGTAGATACAAGGTAAACAGGCCGAATGCAGTGCCTGTCCTGCATGGGGGTTCAGAGTCTAAGTAGGAGCGAGTATAGGTAAATATTAATAATAATAGTATTTGTTAAGTACTTACGATGTACCAAGCACTGTTCTGAGCATTGAGCACTGTTCTATAAGCTTGGCCTGGTATAGAGAGCCTGGGCATGGGAGTCAGAAGGATCTAGGATCTAATCCCAGCTCCGCTACTTCTTTTCTGTGATACTTTGAGCAAGTCACTTAACTACTCTGTGCCTTAGTGATCTCATCTGTAAAATGGGGATTAAAAGTGTGAGCCCCATGTGGGACATAGACTGTGTCCAGCCTGATTAGCTTGTATCTACCCCAGAACTTAGTACAATGCCTGGCACATAGTAAGCACTTAACGAATACCATAATAATAATAAAAAAGGCATTGAATCCCTATTGAAGCCAAGTCTTCTGGTTCCCAGGCCCATGCTTTATGCAGCAGGCAACACTACTTTCCAGTCCTGGCACAAGTCCCCAGAGACCTCCCTATTCATATGTCTCCAGCTTGAAAATAGACATTAATGTTAAATGTTGTTTCCTGCAATTCTCATGTTGGCTAAATTTTCTTTTAAGTTTTCAGGCATGCAACCTCATGATAGGCATTCTGAAAACCTAAATGTATAGTGTCCACTGATTCCCATCTCTCCGTATGCTTGTTTTCCCTTTCCAGGAACTTGAGCAGAATCATGTGACAAAGTTTTTCTATGCAGAATCCCTTATAATTTTCCCTCTCTGGTTGGTCTTCTCAGATGCTCTCTCTTCTGGGTGACTCTGCTCTGTGAATGAATGAATGAATGAGGGCATTTATTAAGCACTTATTACGTGCAAAGCACTGTTCTAAGCGCTGGGGAGGTTACAAGGAGATCAGGTTGTCCCACGGGGGGCTCACAGTCTTAATCCCCATTTTCCAGATGAGGGAACTGAGGCACAGAGAAGTTAAGTGACTTGCCCAAAGTCACACAGCTGACAATTGGCAGAGCCGGGATTTGAACCCATGACCCCTGACTCCAAAGCCCGGGCTCTTTCCACTGAGCCACGCTGCTTCCCCTGTGGTCCCCAGGATCACCACTGGTGCCCTTCTCATAGGCGGAAGATCTTCCAGTCCTCTGCACTGGGCTGGCAGTATCCTCAGGTCTCTTAGTCATGCTCAGGCTCTCATCTTCTCTACAGATTTCCTTCAGAGATCCTAGGGACTTTTCTCCATGCAGTTTCTGAGTTTGATTCAAGGTGTCCCAAGTGATCTGTCATATCTTCCAGTTTCTCGGACCAATCAGGCTCAAGTGTGTAATCGGAGCTTTCGGCTGCTCCTTTGACTGTTTGTTAGGTGAGGGTTGCATTTCATCAGGGATTCCTTTTAAAAATAGAATAACGTTTTGGAGTGATTCTCCTGCCCTTTCAACAAATGGAAGAACTACCTGTCATGTGACCCTAAATTAGGATTCAGAATATACTGCTTATTTGTGGACTGAACATTCAGACCCAGACCAGAAGTTTACATCAAGAAGTATCTCAGCTGTGGAAAATCCGATCAACTCCCCAGGTTTTGTGGTATGTGGAGAAGAAATGACACTATGTCCATTCTGGCTAGAGAACAGAACTAGGAACACTTGGTTGATAGGGTTTGAGGGAGAAAGTAGTTTCTGGCAAAACTCTGTCAGAAGTATGGCAGCTGAAGAGGATCTTGAGTATTTGATGCTCACTTCACCTCAGCCCCACTGCACACAGCTTAGGTTCATACCTGAAATTTCTTTAATTCAATGCAGGGAGTGAGGTTACCAGCATTTTTGTATTGTCCTACCCCAAGCACTGAGTATAGTTCTCTGCATACAGTAAGTGCTCAAGAAATACTACTGATTGACTGATGTAAGGGAAACAGAGACATGGCCATAGACATCTAGGTTGGACCAGGATACGAGCTTGCTCATGTGAATGCTTAATGGCACCCGTGGCTGTCCACTTGGAAACCCAGCCCTCCAGACTGACAGGTCCTTGGCTACTAACACAGTTTGGCTTGCCAAAAGTAATCAACTCTGAGGCGAAAGTAGTAAAATGGTGTCATACTAGATCAAACACATTTATTAGGATTCATTTTGGACATCTGGGACACTTGGGGTTGGGTGATCACTCCTTTGACATGCTGAAGCCAGAGGCTACAGTGCCATCTGAGAAGACCGGCAAGTTGCAGTGGCAGTTCAGTAGGTGGTGCCTCGTGGTGAGTCTGAGCTGGGAGCTGGGGTATTCACCAATTCCGGGTGTCTTGGGATCTTGCTCAGACCCTGAAGCTTCCTGCATATTGATTTCTAGCAGCAAGAGGAGCAATATCTCCTGAAGCAGGATGGGCGGTAGCTGTAGCAGCCGTAGCCAGAGCCGTAGCCGTAGCCACAGCCCAGTCCGCCGTAGCCACCGCATCCATAGCCAGAGCCATAGCCGCAGCCCAGCCCTCGGTAGCTCTGGCAGCCGTATCCCAAGCCATATCCACAGCCGTAGCCAGAGCCGTATCCACAGCCGGAGCCGGAGCCGTATCCACAGCCATAGCCAGAGCCGTATCCACAGCCGTAGCCGCCGTAGTAGTTCCCGTAGTTGCAGCACATGGTGTCAGGAGAGGAGGAGTTTGTTGCAAGAAGAAGGTGTGAGGCTTGAATGTCTGCAGCTGTCCTGAGATCTTTATATTCAGGTCAGAGGTGACGGGTCTGGTCCTCCACCTCATTTCTGCCCCTATTTGCCACAACCACCTCGTTAACCTGCGTCTCCTAATGTCAGAACAACGTGACCGCCCCCCAAGAACATTTTTTGTTAATAAGGGTGCAAGCGGGGATTCCCCTGGCAGTTCTACACCTGGAATGGGAAAAGGTTTCCCACCTCTCAGCGCCAAGTCCCTATTGGTCCCCAAATTGAACCCCATAACCCGGGCTTCGTGACACCAAGCAGCGGCGTGACTGTCACCCTCGTGGCATTCTGACCCCTAATTACACATTCCTCCATTCTGGGCTGGGAGTTTTGGGAGCGAGAGACTGGCAACTGGCCTCCTCCTGACACTCACTCTCCCCCTCACCTTCATTCCTTTGTTCTTCCTGCTCATTCTTGTCCTTTCCTCAATCATTAACCGGGAGTTGTCATCACTGGTCCATATCTGCCCCAGGAGTCTCTCTCCATTGGCATCTTTCCCTTTAGGAATGCTTTGTCATTCTCCCCGCCCAGAATTTGCCAAAATGTCTCTGTTTTGAGCTTCTTTGATAACTTGTGGGAAGGAGATCCACGTGTGTACAGTGAAGAGGAGGTGAAGTGTTATCTTCTGCTTGTTTTCAACCTACCATCTGCTAGCTTCAGTGGCTGGACCCCAGAACTGGCCTTGTGGGAATTTACTGAACAATTATCTTGTGCCTATCCAATCCACTCCATCGTGTTTCTCTTCAGTCTGCGTGTCTACCCACCCAAGTCTCTCTCAACTCAGAATCTTCTCCACCCTCACAACCCACCTGGTTGCCCTGCCTGCCCCCTTCTTTTGCTCCATTCTGCCTTTCCTGAGATGTCGTGCACAGTTGGGCACGCTCTTTACCAGCCCTTCACTGGCCTTGGGTTTTGCTCCAGGGACTGGGCTAAATCTTGAGGCTCTCCTGGTCCTTGGACTGGCATATCAGTACTGAGTTCTGTTGGCTGTTTGATATCTGATACCCCTTGGGCCCATCTTTGTGGGAACCTGATTTTTTTCCCCCCTGGAACGTTTCCTAGAATGGGCTCACTCTGAATCTCAGCTGCCATATTTGAAGCCACTCACTCCCCTTTTAAGAGATTTTCCTGCAGTTTCTCCTCCATAAGGATCTTCATCACTCTGAAGAGTTGGGTGAGGTGGAGCTTTACTACTGGAAAGAGCATGGGCCAGGAAGACAGAGGACCTGGTTTCTATTACTGACCCTGAAACTTGCCTGAAGACTGATCTTGGGCAAGTCACCCAACTTCACCCAGACTCAGTTTTCTCAACTGTAAAATGGGAATTCAGTTTCTGTACTCCCTCGTACATAAGTTGAGAGCCCCAGGTGGGACAGGTTTTGTCTCCAGTCTTAATACCTTGTATTATCTAACCCTGAGTTTAGTACAGTGCTTGTCATGTAGCAAGTACCACGATATTAATATTAGTAGAATCATAATTATTATTACATTATATGCAAATGTGATTATTTCCCAGAACATCCTTCCTTGCTTATTAATGCAGGTGGGCACTGTTCCCCAGAGATCTCACTATTCATAGGTCTCTAGTTGAAAGTGTACATTCATTTTGCATGTTGTTTCCCACCAGTCTCATGTTTGTTATATTTTCTTTAAAGCTTTCTGCATGTGACTTTGTCAGAGGGCTTTTGAAAACCTAAGTGTCTCCTGTCCACTGTTTACCATATCTCCATATGCTTGTTTTCTGTTTCCCGGAACCCAAGCAGGTATTCGATCAGTGGTATTTATTGAGTGCTTACCGTGTAGAAAAGCACTGTACTAAGTACTTGGGAGAGTACAATATAACAGAGTTAGTAGACACTTTGCCTGCCCACAGTGAGCTTACAGTCTAGAAGGGGATACGGACATTAAAATGAATAAGCTACAGATATTTATGTAAGTTTTGTGGGGCTGAGGGAGGGGTGAATAAAGGGTGAAAATCCAAGTGCAAAGGAGATGCAGAAAGGAATGGGAAAAATGGACATGAGAGTTTAGGGAAGGCCTCTTGGAGATGTGCCTTGGATAAGGCTTTGAAGATGGGGAGAGGGATTGCATGTTGGGTATGCAGAAGCATCATGGCATACTGGATAGAGCACGGGCTTGGGAGTCAGAAGGTCATGGGTTCTAATCCTGCTTCCACCACTTGTCTGCAGTGTGATCTTGGACAAGTCATTTCATTTCTCTTTGCCTCAGTGGAACAGGGACTGTGTCCAACTCAATTTGCTTGTATCCACTCCAGCACTTAGTACAGTGCCTGGCACACAGTAAGCGCTTAACAAATTATATTTTTCATATGAAGACAGAGGGCGTTCCATGCCAGAGGCAGGACGTGGGCAAGCGGTCGGTGATGAGATAGACAAGATCAAGGTACAGTGAGTAGGCTGGCATTAGGGAAGTGAAACGTGTGGGCTGCGTTGTAATTGAGAATCAGGGAGGTAAGATCGGAGGGGGCAATGCAATTAAGTCATTTAAAGTCAATGGTAAGGAGTTTCTGTTTGACGCAGAGGTGGATAGGCAACAACTGGAGGTTCTGAGGTGTGGGAAAAAATGGATTGAACGTTTTTGTAGAAAAATGTCATTGTTTATTGTTGCATTGTACTTTCCTAAGCTCTTAGTAAAGTGTTCTATATGCAGTAAACCGCTTAATAAATGATTAAATGAATGAATAAATGAAAATGATCTGGGCAGCAGAATGAAGTATACACTGGAGTGGGGAGAGGCAGGAGGCAGGGAGGTCAGCAAGGATGCTGAGGCAGTAATATCTGTGGGATAGGAGAAGTGCTTGGATTAAGTTGTCTACACGCGCTGCCTAGAATTCCTCAACACCAACTCTCTCCTCGACCCCCTCCATTCTGGCTTCCGTCCCCTACATTCCACGGAAACTGCCCTCTCAAAGGTCACCAGTGACCTCCTGCTTGACAAATCCAATGGCTCATACTCTGTCCTAATCCTCCTCGACCTCTCAGCTGCCTTCGACACTGTGGACCACCCCCTTCTCCTCAACACGCTATCTGACCTTGGCTTCACAGACTCTGTCCTCTCCTGGTTCTCCTCTTACCTCTCCGGTCGTTCATTCTCAGTCTCTTTTGCAGGCTCCTCCTCCCCCTCCTATCCTCTTACTGTGGGGGTTCCCCAAGGTTCAGTGCTTGGTCCCCTTCTGTTCTCAATCTACACGCACTCCCTTGGTGACCTCATTTGCTCCCACGGCTTCAACTATCATCTCTACGCTGATGACACCCAGATCTACATCTCTGCCCCTGCTCTCTCCCCCTCTCTCCAGGCTCGCATCTCCTCCTGCCTTCAGTACATCTCCATCTGGATGTCTGCCCGCCACCTAAAGCTCAACATGTCAAAGACTGAACTCCTTGTCTTCCCTCCCAAACCTTGCCCTCTCCCTGACTTTCCCATCTCTGTTGACGGCACTACCATCCTTCCCGTCTCACAAGCCCGCAACCTTGGTGTCATCCTCGACTCTGCTCTCTCATTCACCCCTCACATCCAAGCCGTCACCAAAACCTGCCCGTCTCAGCTCTGCAACATTGCCAAGATCCGCCCTTTCCTCTCCATCCATACCGCTACCCTGCTTATTCAAGCTCTCATCCTATCCCATCTGGACTACTGCATCAGCCTTCTCTCTGATCTCCCATCCTCGTGTTTCTCTCCACTTCAATCCATACTTCATGCTGCTGCCCGGATTATCTTTGTCCAGGAACGCTCAGGGCATATTACTCCCCTCCTCAATAATCTCCAGTGGCTACCAATCAATCTGCGCATCAGGCAGAAACTCCTCACCCTGGGCTTCAAGGCTCTCCATCACCTCGCCCCCTCCTACCTCACCTCCCTTCTCTCCTTCTCCAGCCCAGCCCGCACCCTCCGCTCCTCCACCGCTAATCTCCTCCCCGTACCTCATTCTCGCCAGTCCTGCCATCGACCCCCGGCCCACGTCATCCCCCGGGCCTGGAATGCCCTCCCTCTGCCCATCCGCCAAGCTAGCTCTCTTCCTCCCTTCAAGGCCCTACTGAGAGCTCACCTCCTCCAGGAGGCCTTCCCAGACTGAGCCCCTTCCTTCCTCTCCCCCTCGCCCCCCTCTCCATCCCCCCCATCTTACCCCCTTCCCTTCCCTACAGCACCTGTATATATGTATATATGTTTGTACATATTTATTACTGTATTTATTTATTTATTTATTTTACTTGTACATGTCTATTCTATTTATTTTATTTTGTTAGTATGTTTGATTTTGTTCTCTGTCTCCCCCTTTTAGACTGTGAGCCCACTGTTGGGTAGGGACTGTCTCTGTATGTTGCCAATTTGTACTTTCCAAGCGCTCAGTACAGTGCTCTGCACACAGTAAGCGCTCAATAAATACGATTGATGATGATGATGATGATGATGTGGTAACAGTTTGGTGGAGAGGAAAAGGAGTATTTTAGCAATGCTGTGGAAGTTGAACCAACAGGATTTAGTGAGAGATTGAATATATGGGTTGAATGACAGAGACGTGTCAAGGGTAACAAGGTTACGGGTTTGTGAGTCAGAGAGGATAGTGGGGCTGTCTCCAGTGATGGGAAAGTCAGGATGGGAAAGTCCATTCTAGTTAGAGGGCAGGAGAACAAGGAGCATTTGATCGTTAGGGCTCTAGGGAGGAAGGAGCTTCTGGCAAAGTATCATCTGAGATCTGACAGCCAGAGAGGAAGGAGAAGAGGGAAATGGTGATGCAGCCACACATGCCTGGCTCGGGCCAGGAAACCAGCCTGTTGGCTTGCGTATTGAATGGCACCCGAACCTTTCTGCACCGGAACCCAGTGTCTGGATGTTCCCAAGTCCTGGGCTGTTCACAAGGACTGGCTGGCCAAAGATAATCAACTCTGAGATGCAAGTAGAAACAAGGTCTTGTGTTAGATCATACACATTTATTTGGATTAATTTTGGGCATCTGGCAAACTTGGGGTCAGGTGATCTGTCCTTCAGTTATACACTGAAGCTGGAGGTTCCAGTACCGTCTGTGAAGACCGCCAAGTGGGATGGTAAATGGTATTTCGGCAGCTGGTGCTTTGTGATGGGTCTGAGATGGGAACCAGGGAATCCACCAAACGTGGTTGTCTTGGGAGCATGCTCAGAGCCCATTGCTCCACGCGTGTTGGTTTCTAGCAGCAAGAGGAGCAATATCTCCTGTAGCAGGATGGGCGGTAGCTGTAGCAGCCATAGCCAGAGCCATAGCCATAGCCACAACCCAGTCCTCCGTAGCCACCGCACCCATAGCCAGAGCCGTAGCCATAGCCACAGCCCAATCCTCGGTAGCTCTTGCAGCCATATCCACAGCCATATCCACAGCCATAGCCGGAGCCGTATCCACAGCCGTAGCCAGAGCCATATCCACAGCCATAGCCGGAGCCGTATCCACAGCCGTAGCCACCGTAGTAATTCCCGTAGTAGCAA
This sequence comes from Tachyglossus aculeatus, assembly GCF_015852505.1. Taxonomy (NCBI): domain Eukaryota; kingdom Metazoa; phylum Chordata; class Mammalia; order Monotremata; family Tachyglossidae; genus Tachyglossus; species Tachyglossus aculeatus. The sequence continues at coordinate 29,419,828 of NC_052089.1, forward strand.
GACATGGTGTCAGGAGAGGAGGAGTTTGTTGCTAGAAGAGGAGGGTGCAAGGTTTGAATGTCTGCGTCTGTCCTGAGATCTCTATATACAGGCTGGAGTGGGCGGGTCTGGCCCTCCTCCTCATTTCCACAGCTGTTTGGCACACCCTCCTCATTATCCTCTGTCTCCTGGCGTCAGGATGACATGACCCCCTTAAGAACGTTTTTTGGTTAATCAGAGCTCACGTGGGGATTCCCCTAGTAGTCCTGCACCTGGAATGGGAAAGGGTTTCCCATTCCTCAGCACCAAGTCCCTGTTGGCCCCCAAATTGAACCCCATAACCTTGCTTCATGACACCAAGCAGCAGCATGACTGTCACTTCCGTGGCATCCTGACCCCTAATTACACATTCCTCTATTCTGGGCTGTGAGGTCTCATGGGTGAGAGACTGGGAACTGGCATCTTCCTGATCCTTTTCCTTCTTCCCCTCAATCAGTTAGTCTTACTGATCAACCTCCCCGTCTCTTCCTTCATCTCCTGCATCATAGGACCCACGCACTGGGCGTTGTCATCCCTGGTCCATATCTGCCCCTAGATTGTCTTTCCATCTATACCTTTCCCTTTAGGAGCGTTTTGTGATCATCCCATCCCAGAATTCTCCCATATTTCTCTTGCTGTTTTGGGCTTCTTTGACAACTTGTGGGAAGGCAGCCCACCTTTCTACAGTGAAATGGAGGATGAAGTGTCACCTTCTGCTTGTCTTCCAGGTTCAGTGGCCGTTCCGCAGACCCACCCGTTTGGGAATTTATTGACTGACCATCTTGAGTTCATCCAGTCCACTCCATTCATGAATTTTAGACCTCTGTCATGCTTCTTCTCAGCCTCCTTGTCTCCCCCCGAAGGGTCTTCAGTCTGTGTCTCTCTCTATTTGGAACCTTCTCCATCCTCATGACCATCCTGGTTGCTCTCCTCTCCCCTTTCCCCTGCTCCCTTCTGCCTTACATGAGATGCCGTGCACAGAAAGGCCGGTGGTGTTCCTGGTGCTAGGGACCAGAGTTCTGTAGAGTGGCCAAACCAGACCTTTTGTATTGCTCTCTGGGACTTCCCATTGTGGTCTTGCTCCACAACTTGGGCCAAAGCTGGAGGCATACCTAAGCCTGGGACCACCATATTGTTCCCAAGCTCTCTTTGCTTTTCACTGTCTGGTACCCGCGAGCCAGTCTCTGCGGAATCTGGATCATTGTTCTCTGGAACGTCTCCTTACGTGGCCTCACACGGAAGCTCAACCACCAAATATGGGCCCACCCACTCCCTTTTAAGAGATTTTCCTTCAGATTCTCCTCTACAAGCATCTTCATCATCCAGAAGTGTTAGGTGAGATGGAGCATGGCCTCTCGGGAAGAGCACTGGCCTGGAGGGCAAGGGATCTGCAATGTACTAATGACTCTGAAACTCACCTGCAGAGTGATCTTGAGCTAGTCACCTAACTTCTCTGGGCCTCAGTTTCCTCATCTGTAAAATGAGGATTCAGGACCCATGCTCCCTCCTGCTTAGACAGTGAGCCACAGGTGGAACAGGGATTTGTCCAATCTGATTATCTTCTTTACCCATGAGTTTAGGACAGTCCTTGGGAAATAGTTAATACTTAACAAATACCACAATTTTCAGTGTTTTTTTTCTAAATTATTTTTATCATTGTATTATTTTATCTGCAAGTGTGGTTACTTCCCTACACATCCCTCCAGTTTATGTTAATATTTCATAAAACCAGTCCTCTTTAAAATGGTATTTGTTAAGCCCTGGAATGGATAGACCAAAATCAGGCCAGATATAGTCCATGTCTTACATGGGGCTCACAGTCTAAGTAGGAGGGAGAAAAGGAATTGAACCCCTATCAAATTCAGGTCTATATGCTCTAAGACCCGTTCTTCATCCAATAGGCCACACTGCTTCTTATTTCTAGCACTATTCCCCACAGATCTCACTATTCATCCATTTCCTATTCATAGGCATTAATGTTACATGTTTCCTGCCAATCTTGTGTTTGCTACATTGTATCTCAAGACTTCAGTATGTGACCTCATCAGAGAAATTTTGAAAGTCAAAGTGGGAACAGTAGATGTGATACATTTCTCCATATGCTTGTTGTCCCTTTCCAGGAACCCGAGCAGAATTGGGAGACAAGGCTTTCCTCTGCAGAATCCCTCCTAATTTTCTTTCTCTGGTTGGACTTCTCAGATGCTTTCTCATATGGGTGATTTTGCTCTGTAGTTCAATTCAATTCATTTGTATTTATTAAGTGCTTATGGTGTGGAAAGCACTGTATTATGTGCTTGGGAGAGTACAATATAACAATAAACAGACATATTCCCTGCCCACAACAAGCTTACAGTCTGTAGCCCCCTGGATCACCCCTGGACTCCTTGTCATAGGTGGAGGATTTTCCAGTCCCCTGCACTAGATTGGCGGTACCATCAGTTCGCACAGTGAAGCTAAATGTCTCAACTTCCCTGCGTGTTTCCTTCAGAAGTCCCAGGGACTTTTCTCCATCCAGTTTTTGCAACTGATTAAGGCATCCCAGGTGGTCTCTGATTTCTTCCAGTTTATCTGACCCATCAGGCTCAAATATGTAAACTGGAACTTTTAGCTATTCAGGGTTATATTTCATCAGAGATTATTCTCTAAAATGGAATATCATTCTGGAGTGCTTCTCCTCTTTCAAATGGAAGAAATACATGTCATATGACTCTTAATTGGGCTTCAGAGTATATTGCTTATTTGTGGACTGAACACTCATACACAGAGCAGAAGTTCACGCGCCCCTCTTTAAATTATATATTACAAAGTACTTATTCATATTAATGTCTATATCCTCTTCTAGACTGTAAGCTCATCATGGGCAGGGAATTGTCTGCTAATTCTGTTGCATTGTACTCTCCCAAGTGCTTAGTACAGTATTCTGCACATAGTAAGCACTCAATAAATACCATTGATTGATTGATTATCAAGAAATAGCTCAGGAACATCGGTTCACCTCCATGGGCTTTGTGATTTTAGGAGAAGAAACATGACAGTGTTCATTCAGGATAGGGAACAGGAGAACAATGTAGCTGTCCACTCTGGAACCCAGTGCTCCAGATGTTCCCAGGTCTTGGGCTACAGAAATGGATTGGCTGGACAAAGGTATACAAGTCAGAGATACGAGGTGTTGCGTTGAATCATACATATTTATTAGGATTCATTTTGGGCATTTGGGAAATGTCAGGTTGAGTGATCACTCCTCCGGTGACATGCTGATGCTAGAGACTCCAGTGCCATCTGGGAAGGCCGGCAAATAGGACAGCAAATGGCATTTTGGCAGGTGGTACCTCGCGGTGAGTCTGAGATGGGAGCTGGGGAATACACCAATCTTGGGTGTCTTGGGAGCCTTTTCAGAATTTGAAGCTCTCTGCGTGTTGGTTTCTAGCAGCAAGAGGAGCAATATCTCCTGTAGCAGGACGGACGGTAACTGTAGCAGCCGTAACCAGAGCCATAGCCATATCCACAGCCAGAGCCAGAGCCACAGCCCAGCCCACCATAGCCACCGCATCCATAGCCAGAGCCATAGCCGTAGCCACAGCCCAGCCCTCGGTAGCTCTTGCAGCCGTATCCGCAGCCGTATCCACAGCCGTAGCCACAGCCGTAGCCAGAGCCGTATCCACAACCGTAGCCGGAGCCATATCCGCAGCCGTAGCCGGAGCCACAACCGCCATAGTAGTGCCCGTAGTTACAACACATGGTGTCAGGAGAAGAGGAGTTTGTTGCGAGAAGAGGAGGGTGTGAGGTTTGAATGTCTGGGTCTGTTCTGAGATCTTTATATACAGAACAGAGTGAGTGTGTCCAGTCCTCTTCCTCGTTCCCATGCCTATTTGCCACAACCGCCTCATCCTGCATCTCCTGATGTCAGAACGACGTGATTCCCTTCAGAGCGTTTTTGGTTAATTAGTGCGCTGGCGGGGATTCCCCTGGCAATCCTGCCCCTGGAATGGGAAAATATTTTCCATCTCTAAGAGACAAGTCCCTGCTGGCCCCCAAATTGACCCCAAAATTCAGCTTCATCACACTAAGCAGTAGCATCACTGTCACTCTCATGGCATCCTGACTCCTAATTACACATTCCTCCATTCTGGACTGTGAGCTCTCCTGGGCAAGAGACTGGGAACTGGCCTCTTCTTGATCCTTCTCCTTCTCCCTTTCATTCACTTGGTCTTCCCACTCAGCCTCACCTCCCTCCCTTCATCTCCGACATCTTAGAACCCAAGACTTGACTGAGAGTTATCATCACTGGACTGTATCTGACCCAGAGCTCTCTATCCATCTGTACATTTCCTTTGGGAATGCTTCGTGTTCCCCGCATCCCAGAATTTGCCTAAACTTCTCTGTAAGTGTTGTCATTTGGGCCTCTTTAATAATAATAATGATAGTATTTGTTAAGCGCCTACTATGTGCCAAGCACTGTTAATAATAATAATAATAATAATAATAATGGCATTTATTAAGTGCTTACTATGTGCAAAGCACTGTTCTAAGCACTGGGGAGGTTACAGGGTGATCAGGTTGTCCTACAGGGGGCTCACAGTCTTAATCTCCATTTTACAGATGAGGTAACTGAGGCCCAGGGAAGTTAAGTGACTTGCCCAAAGTCACACAGCTGACAATTGGTGGAGCCGGGACTTGAACCCATGACCTCTGACTCCAAAGCCCGTGCTCTTCCCACTGAGCCACGCTGCTTCTCAGTGCTGGGGTAGATACAGTGCAGTGCAGAGTTCTAAGTGCTGGGGTAGATACAAGGTAATCAGATTGTCCTATGTGGGGCTCACAGTCTTAATCCCCATTTTACAGATGAGGTAACTGAGGAACAAAGAAGTACATTGACTTGCCCAAAGTCACACAGCTGACAAGTGGCAGAGCAACGATTAGAACCTACAACCTCTGACTTCCAAGCCCATGGTCTTGCCACTAAGCTCGTCGGTAGGAGGTCCACGTGTCTATCACAAAGTTGAGGATGAAGTGTTATCCCCTGCCTGTTTGAACCTACCGCCTGCCAGCTTCAGTAGCTGTTTCCCCGACCTGGCCTAGTGGGACTAAGCTGAACGCCTATCCTGGGCCCATCAGGTCCTTTCTCTTCATAAATTTTAGACCTGTGGCATGTTTCCCCTCAGCACGTGTGTCTCCCCACTGAAAGGTCTTAACTCCTTGAGTCTCTTGTGATGTGGAACCTGCTTCACCCCCGTGGATCATCCTGGTTGTCCTGCCCTCTTCCTCCCCCCTGCTCCTGTCTGCCCTTCTTGAGGTGCTGTGCACAGCCTGACACACGGGGTTCCAGTTGCAGGGAACCATCTCTTTGCAGAGTGCCCCAAATGGACTTTTTATATTACTTTCTGGCCCTTCCCGAAGCTGATCAGCAATTCACTCGTGTTGGGTTTTGCTCCAGTTACTGGACCGAATGTTAAAGCTCACCCTAATAATAATATTTACTAATTTTAATAATAATTGTGGTACTTGTTAAGTGATTATGATGTGCCAAACACTGTTCTAAGCACTGAGGTAGATACAAATTCTAATCCCGGCTCCATCACTTGTCTGCTTTGTGGCTTTGGGAAAATCACTCAATTTCTCTGTGCCTCAGTTACCTCATCTGTAAAATGGGGATTAAAACTGTGAGCCCTATGTGGCACAGGGACTGTGTCCAACCCAATTTTCTTATATCCACCCCAGTGCTTAGTTTAGTGCCCGGCACATAGTAAGCATTTAACAAATACTATTATTATTATTAATAATAAGTATCATAATGATTATTATTAATATTTTCTGGACCTCAGTTTCCTCACCTGTAAAATGGAAATTAAGGACCTGTGCTCCCTCCTATTTAGACCATGAGCTCCAGGTGGAACAGAAATTTTGTCCAACCTGATTATTTTATATCTTCCCCTGGATTTAATATAGTGCTTGGCACACAGTAAGCATTTAACACATACCACAGTTATTATTTCTTAAATCATTAGTATTATTATATTATCTGTAAACGTGGTTATTTCCCCGCTCATCCCTTCCGGCTAAATTATGCAGATGTTACCTAAAACCAGGCCTGGCACTGGTTCCCAGGGATCTCATTAATTCATACGTCTCCAGCATGAAACTGGACATTAGCATAACATGTTGCTTTCCCATAGTCTCGTGTTTACTAATATTTTTTTAAGGTCTTCAGCCTGTGACCTCATCAGGGGCCTTTTGAAACTCTGTATCAGGTACATTGGGTCCCATCTCTACCCATGCTTGTTGTCCCTTTCCGTGAACCTGAGCAGAGTCATGAGACATGATTTTTGTCTTCAAAGTCCCTGTTACCTTTCCCTCCCTGATTGGTCTTCTGAGATGTTCTCTCATCCGGGTGACACTCTGCTCTCTGGTCCCCAGGGTCGCCCCTAGAGCCTTCCTCATAGGTAGAAGATCTTCCAGCCCTCTGCGCCAGGTGGGCGATGGCCTCAGGTCACACAGTTTTGCCAAATCTCTCCTCTTCCCTACAGATTTCCCTCAGAAGTCCCAGAGGTTTTTTGTTATCCAGTTTTTGATTCTGATTTTAGTCATGCCAAGTGGTCCCTGATTTCTCCCAGGTCCTCTGAACAATCAAGTTCAAGTATTTAACTGGAGCTTTCAGTTGCTCCTTCAACCGTTTGTTAATGAGGATTGCACTTCATCAGTGATTCCTCTCTAAAATCATTCTGTAGTGATTCTCCTGCCCTTTAAGATAGAAGAAATACACATCACATGACCCTTAATTGAAGATCAGGGTAGGTTTCTTGTTCGTAGACTGAACATTCAGGTGGAGACCGTCAGTTAATAATACCAAGAAATATCTCAACTTGGGAACTATGGATTAATTTCTTTAACTTTGTGATCTGTGGAGAAGAAATCTGACTACATCCTTTCTGGATAAGGAACAGGAGCACATGGTTGTTAGGGCTCGAGGGAGGAATCAGTTTCTGGGAAAACACGGTTGTAGATAGTAACTGGAGAGGGAGGAACAGAAAAGGGGAAAGGAGAGGAGGCCACATGCATCCGACTTGGGCCAAGACACCTGCCCATCTGTGTAAATGTTCAATAGCACCCATGGCTGCCCACTCCAGCATCCCATGTCTGGATGTTCCCAGGTCCTGGGCTACAAACACAGATTGGCTGGCCTAAGGTAAGCAACTAGGAGACATAAATAGAAACAAGGAGTTGTACTGTATCATTCGCATTTATTAAGATTCATTTGGGGCACATGGGGAATTTGGGTTCGGTTGATCTCTCCAACTGTGACATGCTGAAGCTAGAGACTCCGGTGCTGTCTGAGAAGACTGGCAAGCGGGGTTTTGGAAGCTGGCTCCTCAGAGTGAGTCTGAGATGGGATCCGGGGTGTCCACCGATCCCAGATATCTTGGGAGGCTGCTCAGAGCCTGACGCTCTCTGTGTGGTGGTTTCTAGCAACAAGAGGAGCAATATCTCCTGTAGCAGGACGGGCGGTAGCTGTAGCAGCCGTAGCCAGAACCATAGCCGTAGCCACAGCCAGAGCCATAGCCACAGCCCAGTCGGCCATAGCTGCCGCATCCATAGCCAGAGCCGTAGCCGTAGCCACAGCCCAGCCCTCTGTAGCTCTTGCAGCCGTATCCGGATCCGTATCCGCAGCCGTATCCACAGCCGTATCCACAGCCGTAGCCAGAGCCATATCCACAGCCGTAGCCGCCATAGTAGTTCCCATAGTTGCAACACATGGTGTCAGGAGCGGAGGAGTTTGTTGCTAGAAGAGGAGGGTATGAGGTTTGAATGTCTGCGTCTGTCCTGAGATCTTTATATACAGGCCAGAGGGGGCGGGCCCAGTCCTCAACCTCATTTCTGTCCCTACCGGCCACAACCGCCTCATTATCCTGCATCTCCTGATGTCAGAACGATGTGACCCCTTAAGAGGATTTTTTTTGGATAATTAGCATGCAAGTGGGGATTCCCCTGACAATTCCGCACCGGAATAGTAAAGACTTTCTCACCCTCAGCACCAAGTCCCTGCCAGCCCCCAAATTGAGCCCCATAACCTGGCTTCGTGACACCAAGCAGCAGTGTGACTGTCACCCTTGTGGCATCCTGACCCCTAATTGCACATTCCTCTGTTCTGTGCTGTGAGCTCTCCAGGGAGAGAGACTGGAACTGGGCTTCTCCTGATCCTTCTCCTCCTCCTCGATCAGTTGGTCTTCCTGTTCAGTCTCCACCTCTATTCCATCATCTCCCACATCTTAGGACACAAACCTTGACTGGGAGTTGATGTCACTGGTCCATATCTGCCCCAGGATTCTCTCTCTCCTCCATAGCCTCCATTTTAGGAGCATTTTGTGATTGTCTCATCCCAGAACTTGTCCAAACTTTCTCGAACCTACTGCTCTTTTGTGTGTGACTGACAGCTCGTGGGAAGGCGATTGACAGGCATACCATGAAGTGGAGGATGAAATGCTACTTTCTTACTGTTTTCATCCACCCATCTGCTAGCTTCAGTGGCTCCTACAACTGGACTTCTGGTCTTGTGCCTGTCCAGCCCTCTCCCTGTGTGAATTTTAGACTTCTGTCAGGTTTCCCTTCAGTCTGTGTATCTCCCCAATGAAGGGTCCTAGCTCTTTGAGTCTCTCTCGACTCAGACCCAACTCTACCCTCACTCTTCCCCTGCTCCATTCTGCTCTTCCTGAGATGCCATTCACAGACATGGTGTTCCAGTTGTTGGGGGGACCAGTGATTTATAGAGTGGCCAAACTTGGTCTTTTATATTGCATTCTGGCTTTTCCCAATGTTGCCCAGTGCTACTTTGGTGTTGGGCCTTGCTCCAGACACTAGGCTGAATCTTGAAGCTCACCCAACCCTGGGTCTGGCATATTGGTCCCACGCTCTCCTAGCTCTATGGTGTCTGATATCCGTGGGATCATCTCCACAGAAACCCAATTATTTTTCCCTGTAATACCTCCTCCCATTTGCTCCCAAAGAAGCTCTGCTGCCATATATGGCTCCACCCTCTCCTTTTTAAGAGATTTTCCTGCAGCTTTTCCTCTACATGGATGTAAGCTTGTTGTGGGCAGGGGATGTGTCTGTTTATTGTTGTACTGTCCTCTCCCAAGTGCTTAGTACAGTGCTGTGCACACGGTAAGTGCTCAATAAATACATTGAATGAATGTTCATCATATAGAAGAGTTTGGTGAGGAGGGACATGGCCTACTAGAAAGAGCATGGGGCTGGAGGTCAGGGTACCTGGGGCCTAATACTGACTATGCCACTTGCCTGCTGACTGATCTTGGACAAGTTATCTAACTTCCCAATGGCTCAGTTTCCTCACCTGTAAAATGGGGATTCGGGAGCTGTGTTCCCTCCTATTTAGACTGAGAGCCCCAGGTGGAACAGGGATTGTGTCCAATCTGACTGTTTTGTATGCACTCTTGGGTTAAATATAGTGCTTGGCACATAGTAAGCTTTTAATAAATGCACAATTTTTTTTTAGTCATTATTATAATTATACTATCCCTGCACATCCCTCCTGGTTAATTTTTGCAAATGGTACATAAAACTAGTCCTGGCACCAGTCCCTAGATATATCACTATTCATACGCCTCCAGCTTGCAAATGTATGTTACCATTACATGGTGCTTCCCCATATTTTCATGTTTACTACATTCTCTTTAAAGTCAACAGTATGTGCTCTCATCAGAGGCCTTTTGAGAATCTAAATGTATCATGTCCCCTCGTTCCCATTTCTTCAGATGCTTGTTGTCCCTTTCCAGGACCCTGAGCATTTCATTCATTCATTTAATCCTATTTATTGAGCGCTTACTGTGTGCAGAGCACTGTACTAAGTGCTTGGGAAGTACAACTCGGCAACATATAGAGATGGTCCCTACCCAACAACGGGCTCACGGTCTAGAAGGGAGAGACAGACAACAAAACAAAACACGTAGACAGGTGTCAAAATCATCAGAACAAGTAGAATTAAGGCTATATGTACATCATTAACAAAATAAATGAATAGTAAATCTATACAAGTAAAATGAATATGTACAAGTAAAATAGAGTAATAAATCTGTACAAATATATACAAGTGCTCTGGGGAGGGGAAGGAGGTAGGGCAGGGGAATGGGGAGGAGGAGAGGAAAAAGGGGTCTCACTCTGGGAAGGCCTTCTGGAGGAGGTGAGCTCTCAGTAGGGCTTTGAAGGGAGGAAGAGAGCTAGCTTGGTGGATGAGTGGAGGGAGGGCATTCCAGGCCAGGGGAAGAACGTGGGCCGGAGGTCGGTGGCGGGACGGGCGAGAACGAGGCACAGTGAGGAGGAGGGTGCTGGCTGGGCTGTAGAAGGAGAGAAGGGAGGTGAGGTAGGAGGGGGCGAGGGGATGGACAGCCTTGAAGCCCAGGGTGAGGAGCTTTTGCTTGATTCATAGGTTGACAGGCAGCCACTGGAGACTTTGGAGGAGGGGAGTGACATTCCCAGAGCGTTTCTGCACAAATATGATCCAGGCAGCAGAGTGAAGTATAGACTGAAGTGGGGAGAGACAGGAGGATGGGAAATCAGAGAGGAGGCTAATGCAATAATCCAGTCGGTATAGGATGAGAGATTGAACCAGCAAGGTAGTGGTTTGGATGGAGAGGAAAGAGCAGATCTTGGCAATGTTGTGGAGGTAAGACCAGCAGGTTTTGGTGACAGATTGGATGTGTGGGGTGAATGAGAGAGCCTAGTCAAGCATGACACCGAGGTTGTGGGTTTGTGATACGGGTAGGATGGTAGTGCAGTCTACAGTGAGGAGAGTCATGAGACAAGGCTTTCCTCTTCAGAATCCCTGCTACCTCTCCCTCCCTGGTTGAGCCTTAAAGATGGCCTCTCATCTGGGTGAAACTTTGCTCTGGGGTCCTAGGGATCGCCTCTGGAGCCCTTCTCATAGGTGGAAGATCTCTATGATTATTATTATTACTCTATTTATTTATTTTATTTGTACATATTTATTCTATTTATTTTATTTTGTTAATATGTTTTGTTTTGTTCTCTGTCTCCCCCTTCTAGACTGTGAGCCCGCTGTTGGGTAGGGACTGTCTCTATATGTTGCCAACTTGTACTTCCCAAGCGCTTAGTACAGTGCTCTGCACACAGTAAGCGCTCAATAAATACGATTGAATGAATGAAGATCTTCAGTCCTCCATCATCATCATCATCAATCGTATTTATTGAGCGCTTACTATGTGCAGAGCACTGTACTAAGCGCTTGGGAAGTACAAATTGGCAACATATAGAGACAGTCAATCAATCAATCAATCAATCGTATTTATTGAGCGCTTACTATGTGCAGAGCACTGTACTAAGCGCTTGGGAAGTACAAATTGGCAACACATAGAGACAGTCCCTACCCAACAGTGGGCTCACAGTCTAAAAGGGGGGAGACAGAGAACAAAACCAAACATACTAACAAAATAAAATAAATAGAATAGATATGTACAAATAAATAAATAAATAAATAAATAGAGTAATAAATATGTACAAACATATATGCATATATACAGGTGCTGTGGGGAAGGGAAGGAGGTAAGATGGGGGATGGAGAGGGGGACAAGGGGGAGAGGAAGGAAGGGGCTCAGTCTGGGAAGGCCTCCTGGAGGAGGTGAGCTCTCAGCAGGGCCTTGAAGGGAGGAAGAGAGCGAGCTTGGCGGATGGGCAGAGGGAGGGCATTCCAGGCCCGGAGGATGACGTGGGCCGGGGGTCGATGGTGGGACAGGCGAGAGCGAGGTATGGTGAGGAGATTAGCGGCAGAGGAGCGGAGGGTGCGGGCTGGACTGTAGAAGGAGAGAAGGGAGGTGAGGTAGGAGGGGGCGAGGTGATGGAAAGCCTTGAATCCCAGAGTGAGGAGTTTCTGCCTGATGCGCAGATTGATTGGTAGCCACTGGAGATTTTTGAGGAGGGGAGTTATATGCCCAGAGCGTTTCTGGACGAAGATAATCCGGGCAGCAGCATGAAGTATGGATTGAAGTGGAGAGAGACACGAGGATGGGAGATCAGAGAGAAGGCTGATGCAGTAGTCCAGACGGGATAGGATGAGAGCTTGAATGAGCAGGGTAGCGGTTGGGATGGAGAGGAAAGGGCGGATCTTGACAATGTTGTGGAGCTGAGACCGGCAGGTTTTGGTGACGGCTTGGATGTGAGCCAGTCATACCCTCAGGTCGTACAGTCTATTTTAAATTTCTCATCTTCGCTGAAGCTTTCCTTCAGAAGTCTTAGGGATTTTTCTCCATCCGATTTTTGAGTTTAATTCAAGGAATCCCAATTGGTCTATGATTTATCCCAGTTCCTCTGATATTATTTTGATCTGATACTTTGCACTGTCATCAGTGAGAAATTATACAGACAAGTATTTCGATTATTTTTCCAAAGAAATTACTTCCCCAAGGGCTCATCTTGAAGCTTAGCTTACATGTATGTCCCCACCTACTCACTTGTAAGGGTTCTCACTGACGCTTCCCCCTCCTCTGCATGGTTTTTATCACCCTCAATAATTTGATGTCATTCATAAGTGTGAGGATTTCACAACTCATCCCTTCCTAGCTCACTTATGCAAATGTTACATAAAACCTGTCCTGGCACTGGTCCCCGAGACCTCACTCTTTGTACATCTCCAGATGGAAAATGGACATTTCTGGTTACGTGTTGCTTCCCCCATGATCTCGTATTTGCTACACTTTTTTCAAAGCCTTCAGGATATGTCCTCATCAGAGGCCTTCTGAAATCCAAATATATTTTGTCCACTCACTCCCCTGTCTCTGTACGCTTCTTGTCCCTTTACAGGAATCATAGTAGTGTTGCGAAACATGGTTTTCCCCTGCAGATTCCTTGCTACTTTTTCCTTGGCATTTGACCTTTCCATATGTTCTCTCCTCCGGGAAATTCTCTGCTCTGAGGTCCCCAGGATCATCTAGAGTCTTCCTCATAGGTGGAAGAGGCCCAGTGACCCCCTGTTCTCTCCATGGTGGCTGCCAATCCACCTATCCTAAGGCTGGCAGGGCTTCCGATTTTATGCAGTTTTTCAGATCTATCTGGTTCTGGTGTTTTCCTGGGGTTTTCAGCAGCTTTGGCTAGGTGAAGGGTGCAGTTAATTAGATCCCTTTCTAAAACAGAATATCCCTCTGGATTGCTTTTCCTGCCCTTTCAAATGCAAATGATAAATTTGCTAGTGGAATAAATCAGTGTGACTCATCTGAGCCTCAGGGCAGATTTGCTGTTCATTAGCTCAATGATCAGAGCCCTGAAGTTCAGAAAATCAAGAGATAGTTCAGCTCAGTATTATCCAAACAACTCCACGGGCATTGTGTCTGTGGAGAAGAAGTGTGGCTAGGCTAAACCAGGGTAGAGAAAAGGAGAACAGCAGGCCATTACGGCTGGAGAAAGGATGAAGATTCAGGGCCAATAGTGTCACATAGCACGAGATCCAGGAGGTGGGGGGAAGGAGAAAAGGCAAATGGAGATGGGGCCATATCAATCAGTGGTATTTATTGAGTGCTTACTATGTGCAGAGCAGTATACTAAGTGCTTGGGAGAGTACAATATAATTGAATTAGCTGTTCCATGCCCATAACGAGCTTACAGTCAGACATTCATATGAATAAACAAATAATTTATCGTATATAATTTACAGATATGTACACAACCGCTGTGAGGCTGGACACCACTTGGGTCCAGCTTGGCCTGGGACACCGGTACATTTGGGTGCATGTCCAGTAGCACCCGTGGTTGTCCCTTCAGGTATCCAGTGCTCTGGATTTTTTCGGGTCCTAGGCTACAAACACAAATTGACTGGCCAAAGGCAAGCAACTAGGTGATGCAAGTAGAAACAAGGTGGCGTGCTGGAACGAACACAATTATTGGGATTCACTGTAGGCATATGGGATACTTGGGGTCACGTGATATCTTCTCAGGCTCCATGCTGCCTGGGATGATCGTCAGATAGGACCATGAATGGTGTGCAGCTGGTGTGCTGCAGTGAGTCTGAGATCAGAGCTGGAGAATCTACCAAACCCAAGTGTTTCTGGAACCTGTTCAGAAGCTGAAGTTCCCTGCGAGTTGTTTTTTAGCAGCACGATGAACAATATCTCCAGTAGCAGGATGGACGGTAGCTGCCGCAGCCATAGCCAGAGTCATAGCCACAGCCCAATCCCCTGTAGCAGCCGTATCTGGATCTGTAGCTGCAGCCGTCTCCACAGCCATAGCCGCTGCCATATCCACAGCCATAGCTAAAGCTGAGTCCACAGCCAGAGCCAAAGCCACCGTAGTTCCCGTAGTTGCAACACATCATGTTGGGTGAGGAGGGTGTGAGGTTCAAACGCCTCTGACTGTCCTGAGGCCTTTATGTATAAACCAGAGGTAGTGTGTCATTCATTCATTCAGTCATATTTATTGAGCACTTACTGTGTGCAGAGCACTGTACAGTGTGTCCAGCATTCTTCTTCATCCCCATGTCTACTTGCAAAAAAAAAAACCTTCATTATTTTGGGACTCCTGAAAACATGGAGGCCATGTTCTGTGTAGGTTCTTTTCAGGACAATTTACTGCCACCCTGGGATTCTCTCACCACTCCCCAGCCTCCAGTTTAGAAGGGATTAAACACTTTTAAAGCCCTGTCTCTACTGGTCCTTAATTGGTCTCTATAATCTAGATCATACGGCAACAAGACTGTGTCAACTATGTGTCTTTCCAGCCTCTAATTACACATTCCTCCACTCTGGGATGGGAGCTTTTCTTGGTCCCTCCAGGAGTCCCTTGGGAGCCGACGGTTTTCAACTTGTGTTCTCATCAGTTGGCCAGATGCTTCCCGCAGACTCAGCGTTCAGCTGATAGATTTGGTCTGGATTTGGGCTGTGGAGTGTTGCCATGGTGAGCGAAATGGGAATGAGATGTCAACAATGAGCAACACTCTCTTAGCGTTCATGACAAAGACGAAGCTATACCTTTCTGGCTACAAATGCTTACAAAATGCAGCATGGTCAGTTTTGGGAGTGGGCCTTTTTCCTCAATCAATCAATCAGTTGTACTTACTGAGCACTTACTGTGTACAGGGCACTGTACTAAGAGCTTGGGAGAGTACAACACAAGAATAGAACAGATATGCTCCCTGCCCACAACGAGGTTCCTTCCTACTTCTCCCTCTGAATCCTAGCTGGCTCACTGTCTTTGTTCCTCTCAAGCTGACCTCCTCACTGTGCTTCTTGCTCCCAATGCTGATCTCTTGCACTCATCCTCCCTCCTGTCTGGAATTCCCTCTCCCTTCATCTCCAATGGATCTCTGCTCTCCCCGTCTTCTGAGGTCTCATGAAACCATATCTCTTCTAAGTGGTTTCCCCAAATGATATCTAATCTCCCCACCTTATCTCTCCCATTGCCATTTTACCCCTCCATGCCAACTAACCTCATAAATACTCGTAACTTCCCATAGAACTTTTCTACAGAGCTTTATATTCAATTACATCCCCAGTAATGTATTTTAGTCTCTTTTCCCCTCCCACTGGATTGTAAATTACTCAAGAGAGGGGATCACATCTACGCACTTCCTAGCACTTAGTGCAGTGGTCTACATGCGGTAGATGCCCAGTAAATAGCATTGATTAATTAATAGATTGCGTGAAGAAGTAGGTCGAGTTTATTTTTGAGGCTGGGTTAGGGTTTGGCTTTTCCTTGGGGTCCAAATTGAGATTCCAGTTCAGTTAAGGTTAGGGGTCCCTTTGTGTCTGGGATTTGGGGGATGGGTAGGGTTGGAGTTTGATATCTGGTTTAGCCACCGGTTTTTTAATAAGCAACTGAACTTGTGGCTGCTTTGAATTTACCTACATGGAAAGCGGAAGTTGGTAGGTTGCCTGTGGAGGAATGGCTGGAAGTGAAAGTGGGGATTAGACCGAGGCATCGGTGGGTACGTTGCAGTGGGAACGTTGGAGAGTTTGTGGAGGAGCGTGTGACCAATTGAGATGGGTGCGGTTGTCCTGGAATCCGTCCTGGACGCCGGCTCTCTGTCTGCACTGGGGTGGGAGGGTGGGCCCCAGGCCTGGCTCAGCATGAAGGTGCCTGTGGTCTAATCTTGGGATTATCTGGAGGGTCCACTAGGGAAAGAGCCAGGTATCTCCCAGCTGCTTGGATTAGGGGACATGTAGAGGGGACAAAGCTCTATCTCACAAGGAAGTATTTCTTTTTCTTTTACCATTGCAGAGGGAAGGATTCAGAGAGAATTGCATGTGTTAGTTACCAAGTAGCCAGAGTGGCTCTGGATATAATTAGAGGTGAGAAGCACACATCAGTGGTATAGTCATGTAGTTGCTTGGTGTCAGAAAGTCAGGTTAAAGGAATCAGCTTGGATCCAGGCAGTAGCTGGGCTTGCCCGAAAAGGAAATCCTTTCACATTCCAGGCCTGCGATGGGTGGGGAAATTTCTGCCTGGTGGCTCATTATCTGGAAGTGGTTCTACAGAAGAGTTGCCCTGATGGTGGAGATGTGGTATTGCTGCATATTTTAGGCCAATGGAAATGAGGAGGAGAATTGGACCCACCCCCTCTGGCCCATATATAAAGGCCTCAGAGCACCTGGAGATATTCAAGCCTGTCACCTTCCTCTTTCAGCAACAAACTCCTCTTCTTCTGACACGATGTGTGGCAACTACGGGAACTACTACAATGGCTGTGGCTACGGCTGTGGCTATGGCTCTGGCTATGGCTGTGGGTACGGCTGTGGATACGGCTCCGGCTATGGCTGTGGATACGGCTCCGGCTATGGATGTGGATACGGCTCCGGCTATGGCTGTGGATATGGCAACTACGGGGGACTGGGTTGTGGCTATGGCTCTGGCTATGGCTGCTACAGCTACCGTCCATACTGCTACCGGAGATGCTATTCTTCCTGCTTCTAGAAAGTGAGATGCTGCGAGCTTCGTGCTTTGAACAAGTTTAGGACACCTGGATTTGGTGGGTTCTCCAGGCTCCGATTTCAGTTTCACCATGAGGCACCGGCTGCATGACACCATTCACCGTCCCGCTTGCCGGTCATCCTAGGCAACACTGGAGCCTCCAGCTTCAGTATGTCACTGGAGGAGAGATCACTGACTGCAAGTTTCCAAAATGCCTACAATGAATCCTATTAAATATGTTTGATCCATTGCAGCACCTTGTTTTTACTTGTGTCAAAGAGTTGATGGCCTTCGGCCTGCCATTCCATGTTTGTAGCCCCAAACCAGGGAAAATCCAGAACACTAGGTTCCAGAGGATTCACCCCTGGGTGCCACTGGACACTCAAGCTAATGGGTCACTGTCCTGGGCTATGCCGGTCATGTGTGGCCACATCAGTCAATCAGTCAATCAGTGCTGTTTATTGAGTGTTCATTGTGTGCAGGGCATCTGTTTCCTCCTTCAATCTTTTCCTCCTTTCCCTTGGATCTCAGGCCTATGGGAGAGCAGTGGTTTTCCTATTTTAATGTCTGTCTCCCCCTCTGGACTGTAAGCTCAGTGTGGGCAGGGAATGTGTCTACGATCTCTGTTGTATTTTGCTCTCCCAAGAGCTTTGTATAGTGCTCTGCACGGAGTAAGTGTTCAATAAATAACACGGATTATAAAATAATCGAGGGCAGGGATCATGTCTACCAACAATATTGTACCCTTCCAAACCCTTAATCCTGAAACACGTGGAATTTCAGTGGATGATCCCGATCCAAGACGTTTCCCGAGGCCATGATCTTCAGGCATCTGTTTGGAAGGTTATGAACAAGGAGGTGTAAACCTTTCCCCAGGCCAGTGGGTGCGTCATCCATTTAGGCTTTGAGCCGAGAATGTTTCCATCCCCAACTGAACCTCCCTGTGTCCTTGGGTGTTATTCATACTTTGCACCAAGAAATGCTTCTAGCAGGGTCACCTGTAGCAGGGCCTTTGGGATACTCTCTCTGGAGCACAGTCGGGGACCTGTGAGGTACTTCCTTCATCCTGGATTGGCCTGGTGTGAGATTTTGGAGGAAAGATGGGTTAAACTGGCTGCTGCACATAGCAAGGGACAAGTTCAAACTGCAGTGTGATAAGCTGTGAGAGACCAAGAAATCAGTCTGTGTTTTGGCCAGGTTCCTCTCTGGGTCAGTTTTGTTGGTAGAAGTTGTTGGGGATTCCTCCCACTCCCCTCACCTCCAACAGTGTAAGTCATTGCTGGGAATGCTGGAATTCAGTGCGGAAATCAAGTCTAGGTGGTCCTGGAGGGCGAATGTGGTCCTGTTTTTTTGTTTTTTTTTTTAAACAGTATTTGTTAAGTGTTTGCTATGTGCCACACACTGTTCTAAGCACTGGGGTAGATACAGTGTAATCAAGGTTGGGCATAGTCCATGTCCCACATGGGGTTCACAATCTTAATCTCCATTTAACAGATGAAGAAACTGAGGCATGGAGGAGTGCAGTGATTTGCCCAGGCTCACATAGCAGACAAGCAGTGGAACCAGGACAAGAAATCATGTCCTTCCGACTCCCAAGCCCATGCTCTAACTCTACACCACCCTGCTTCTGCAAGCTTTGTGGCATGGGGTGTGAGGCTGAAAGGAAAAGGGTTCATATGAAGAAAGAGGGTGTTTTTCTGGTTGAATTTGTGGAGGCTGGAGCCAGAGCTTCACACAGCGGACAGAAGATGCTGTCTGATTCATTTTCTTCTCTTCGGGTCACATCCTCATTGTCATCACCTCAGGACTTTTTGACCTCACGGCCTCCAGTAGCACTTTTGTACATATTGGTTTATAAACTTTAGTATTTATTCTCCATCTTTCCCATCTCTTTTTCCTCCTAACAACACAGATTTAGGTTTGTCTGTCCTGCTTGATTATCTGTTCCTGGAGGGCAGAGCAGCGATTGCATTTTCCACTTAGCTCTATTGTACCCCTGCCTTCCCTTCCCTTGCCCCCTCCAGTTGAAGGACATCCTCACCAATCTGGTCCTGATCCACAACACTTGAATTAGATAAGGCATCTGTGAAAGTCTGATATTTGTTGTACTCTCCCAAGTGCTTTGTACGGTGCTTTGCATAGAGTAAATACTATTCATCGTTTTGTCACTTGGTGAGCCCCATGGCTCAAAAAATGCAGACCTAACAGACACAACGTCCCCTTGAACATTCTGGCAGCTCTACCTAAAAATCTCCCCAGAACAAGGCCCGGGAACAAAAACACCTCAAGCAATACAAACTCCTCACTTTTCATAAACATTATGTTATCTGTCATATCAACTCCAGGCATCAGCATCTGGTATCTTTGCTCATTGCACACAATTGAGTCATCAGTTTCTTGAGAACTCCCAACTGTTGAAACTCACTGAGCCTCTCCTCGAACTCTGGGCTGGGCTGTTTAGGGCATCCACAGGGACTTTCGGGGGCTTTTCTGGGTGTTGGGGGCTTTCACAGAGTCATCAGTGGTCCATCTTCTCTTACTGAGTGACAGATGACACACCTTCTCCAAACTTATCCACCCATGGATGTGCCATTCATGCACTCATTCACAGTCGAAGGGGGAGAGGGGACCAGGAATTTAATGCCCATTTTACAGATGAGGAAACTGAAGCACAGAAAAATGAAGTGACTTCCCCAAGATCCCACAGCAGGCAAGTGGTGGAGCTGGGATTAGAACCCAGCTCTGCCCCTGAGTGTTGGTGGGGCCCTGGTGAGGTGTAGCAGATGGGGAGGGGCAGCTAGGCACCCCCAGGGCTGTGAAGAAGGGCTCAGGTCCCTCATCTCATCACTAGTGGAACTATGGGTGGGACAGGGAGGTCAGCATCTGCTGAGCTCTAGAGAGCAGAGCCCACTGTCCAGCTGCAACCTCTGACCCCACCGGCATAAGTGTCTAGCAGCACTGGGGGGTCAAGTGGTCTGCACCTCCCCAGGGTAAAATTTGTTTTCTACCCTTGGAGGCACTCCTCACCTCCCTGTGTGGGGTTCAGAAACTCTGGTCCTGCCGTACTAACCATGTGTAAGGACGCTGGTGTGAGCCTGCCCCGAATCCATCCCCCAACTGCTCCTCGTGCCCAGAGTGAGGAGAGCGATGAGGGAGTGGATGAGGCTGTGACTGGTGAGGCGCTCGCTGGGGCTGTGCTATGGTGCTGTGTCACGAGATAAATCCAGGCTGTGGAGGCTGTTTGGAGGTTTGATCTGATGTTAGGTAAGGGCTTTGAAGCCATAATAATCACCTCTCATGTCAGGGGCCCCGTAGCCAGCCGCCAACTGCACAAAAACATGTTTAGTAAATCAGAGGAGCCTCAGTTTTTTGTTTGACCTAAGCTAATGAGATGTTTTTGTTCAAATTGGTCCCATAAATGAAGGCAAAGAGTCCTTGTGGTGAGCCCCACCCTGGCCGGATGGGTATAAAAGTCTGACGCCGACTGTGGCGTTCAAATTCTCATCTTTTCCTCTCCTCTAAGCTCCCAAACCCTCCGTCTCCGACACCATGAGCTGCTACTACGGCAGCTACTTTGGCGGCTGCGGTTATGGCGGCCTGGGCTGGGGTTACGGCGGCCTGGGCTGTGGCTATGGCTGTGGCAGCTACCGAGGCCTTGGCTGGGGCTATGGTTACCCCTACGGTTGTGGTTACGGCTCCGGCTTCGGATACGGCTGCTACCGCCCCTCCTGCTGGTACTGAGGGACCTTCTCGGGCCTCTAGCCCCTTGTTCCAAAATACATCGGGTTTCAAGGCCTTCCTGCCTGTCCTCTCTGGGCTCCGTTCCAGCTTGACCGTCGGCTGTCCGACCTCTACCTTCCACCTTCTTGAAATCTCAGGATGGAATCCCAACTAGTCAACTCGTGACTGAAGTTGTGCGTGTCAAGTTCACATGAGCCAGGACCAGTTCCTGAATGATGGGGTTTTCCTTTCCCAGACCTGACTTTAATTTTTTCTCATTTGTGGAGGTTTTCAGGTTGGGGGGAATCCCCACGTCTGTTCCTAATAAGCACACTTTAACCTGGTAGAATCAGGCAGTTTATTTCTCTCTAACCTGATTTGATTCCTCAGCAGTTGCAGCCTGCATTGCGAAAGGGGCAGCCGCGACTTAGTACAGTGCTCTGCACACAGTAAGCGCTCAATAAATACGATTGAATGAATCTCTATATGTTGCCAACTTGTACTTCCCAAGCACTTAGTACAGTGCTCTGCACACAGTAAGTGCTCAATAAATACAATTGAATGAATCTCTAGATGTTGCCAACTTGTACTTCCCAAGTGCTTAGTACAGTGCTCTGCACCCAGTAAGTGCTCAATAAATACGATTGAATGAATCTCTATATGTTGCCAACTTGTGCTTCCCAAGCGCTTAGTACAGTGCTCTGCACACAGTAAGTGCTCAATAAATACGATTGAATGAATGAATGAATGAAGATGGGACCTGGAGAGGGCTGGCCCCCTCCCCACACCCCGGGGCTGGATGCTTCACATTTTGCTCTATAAAAGCGGGAATGGTTGCCGGGGCAACCCCAGGGGCCCCACGGGATTCAGTGCAGATGACACCTTTGGCTGCAGATCAAAGAGGGGAAGACCACATGGACCTAATTTTCATTCTGAGGGCTGGTCAAAAAGGTGGTGGGGCCAGAGAGGAGACAGCTGATGGATAAGCCTCCATTTTGGGTCTTTTGTAACTGAATCTGACTGGAAAAGCTCAAGTCTGGTCAGAGGACAATGATGCATGAGGCTATGGGAGTGGGCATTGTGGCTGCTTTGTCTCACTGCCCGATGTGGAGTTGGCATGGTATTTGGGGCTGGTAGAATGGATCAATCAAAATAATGAGCAAAAGAAAAATAATGACAGCAGATAGCTTTCCTTATGCCATACACCGATGTATCTGATGACCCAGGGCGGGTCCTTATACTCAACTGGCCTCTCTCTGCCACTCTTCTGAATCCCCAACTCAGTCAATCAGTCACATTTACTGAGTGCTTTTTGTGTGCTGTGAACCACACTATGCACTTGGGAACGTACAGAATTACAGAGTCGGTAGACCCACTCCCCATCCACAAGGAGCATGCAATCTAGAGGGAGAGATGGGCATTAATACAAATAAATCAACTCCTAACAAGATGTCCTGCAGCTACTCTGGGAACTACTATAGCAGCTTGAGGCTAAGGTTCTGACTCTAGTTGTGGCTTCAGCTTAGACTGTGGTGTGGCTACTACCCTGACTGTGGTTGTGAATTTAAGAGCTACTGGGGAAGGGGCTGTGCTATGTTTCTGCCTATGGCTGCCATGGGAGGAATTACTGAAGAATTGATAATGTTTGGGATGCCCAGATCTACTGAAACCGATTCATTTGTCCTCGATCCAGGAATTTCTAGCATTTCAATTATGTGGATCAGCACCGACAAAATTGCCGGTTTGAGCTCTGGTGATCATCTTCTGGGTGACAGAGTCCAGTTGTTCTTTCATTGGCATGACCTTGTCTAAAGGGACTCTGAGACCTGCCATTTTAACCCCTTTTCCCTGCTCGGTAGATTCCTTCTGTCATTTCTCCCAGCCTCTTTGGTGTGAAGAGTGAAGGAGTGAGGAAGGAAACTCTGTTGGTGTCAGAGATTTGTTTCATCTAGTATATAGCATATATCCAGTCTCATCTTCTTTCATGTAATTCAATGGGTTTATCATGTTTGATTTTTCCATAGTTGGATTCGCCCAGCTCTGTCCTCCTTGAGACACATGAAGCTCAGCATGTTTTGTCAGGCAGCCGAGGGAATCTGTGGTACCTTTGGTTCAGCAGTGAGCCTCTCGCACATGCTTCTTGTCTTCTACGGGCCATGCTATATGCCTGTGGTCGGCACAATACATCCATTTTTGGCATAGTGAATAGAGCACGGCGCTGGGAATCAGAAGGATCTGGGTTCCAAGTTTGGCTCTGCTACTTGTCTGCTAAGTGACCTTGGGCAAATCACTCCATATCTGTGTTTCGATTAACTCATCTGTAAAATGGGGATTATTCATTCAATTCAATTCAGTCATTCATTCATTCAATCATATTTATTAAGCACTTACTGTGTGCAGAGCCCTGTACTAAGCGCTTGGGAAAGAGTGACAATCCCTGCCCACATGAGCTCACATTCTAGTTGGGGGGTACAGACATTGATAGTAATAAATATGGTATTTGTTAAGTACTTACTATGTGCCAAGCACTGTTCTAAGTGCTGGGGTAGATACAGGGTAATCAGGTTCTCCCACATGGGGCTCACAGTTTTAATGCCCATTTTACAGATGAGGAGACTGAGGCCCAGAGAAGTGAAGGGACTTGCCCAAGGTCACACAGCAGACAAGTGGTGGAGCTGGGATTAGAACCCACGTCCTCTGACTCTCAACCCCAAGCTCTTTCCACTGGGCCACGCTGCTTCCAATCGATACAAATAAACAGACATCAATACAAATAAATGAAATTACAGATATATACATAAGTTCTGTGGAACTGAGAGATGGGGGAAGAGCAAAGGGAGCAAGTCAGGGTGATGCAGAAGGTAGTGGGAGATGAGGAAAAATGGGGTTTAGTCTGCGAAGACCTCTTGGAGGAGATGTGCCTTCAGTGAGGCTTTGAAAGGTTGAGAGTAATTGTCTGGAGGATTTGAGGAGAGAGGGCATTCTAGGCCAGAGGGAGTACGTGGGCCAGGGGTACTGTGTCCAAGTTAATTAGCTTGTATCTAACCCAAGGTTTAGTACAGTGCTTAGAACATAGTAAGCACTTAACAAATACCATAAAATTAAAAAAAAGATGAGGTAGATGGGAGAGAGGTGCTCGAGCATCTTAAAGGCAGTGGTAAGGAGTTTCCCTGATGTTGCTGTGTACCTTGCTCCCCTCATTTGTTCCCTCTGGACACGGGGGCTCCTGGCCTCCATCCCGGGCTGAGGCTGGAAGGGAAGAGTCAATGGACAGAATTCCAAGCAGGGGAGCTGAGATCAACCAGCAGCCCGAGACAAGAAGTGGTAGGTCAGTCAATCTCATTTATTGAGCACTTTCTATGGGCAGAGCACTGTACTAAGCACTTGGGAGAGTACACTATAGTATAGTACAATATACAGACACATTAGAGAAGCACCATGGCTCAGTGGAAAGAGCACAGGCTTTGGAGTCAGAGGTCATGGGTTCATATCCCAGCTCCACCAATTGTCAGCTGTGTGACTTTGGGCAAGTCACCTCACTTCTCTGGGCCTCAGTTACCTCATCTGTAAAATGGGGATTAAGACTGTGAGCCCCCGGTGGGAAAACCTGATCACCTTGTATCCCCCCAGTGCTTAGAACAGTGCTCTGCACATAGTAAGCGCTTAACAAATGCCATCATTATTATTATTATTGTAACCTCCCCAGCGCTTAGAACATTGCATATAGTAAGCGCTTAATAAATGCCATTATTGTTATTATTATTATCATTCCCTGCCCACAACGAGCTCTCAGTCTAGAGACTGTGTAGTCTAGAGTCTGCTTCAGATCTAGCCAGGATTCTGAAAATACAAGCGGGATTCTTCTTTAGGGTCACGGGACTGACCCCGAACCCTCACGCGGCAACAAAGCCACGGAGACTCATGTAACAAGCAAGAAGACCTCACTTGACACAATTAATGAGATTTTTCTGTGGGGAAATTAGTCTTTAGAATGAGGAAGCACCGAGTCCTTGTGGTGAGCCCCACCCTGGCCCAGTGGGTATAAAGGGCCCGGGCGGACGGTGGCGTTCAAACTCACATCCATTCCTCGCCTCCACACCACCAAACCCTCCTTCTCTGAAACCATGAGCTGCTACTACGGCAACTACTTCGGCGGCTGCGGCTCCGGAGGCCTGGGCTGGGGCTACAGCGGCCTGGGCTGTGGCTACAGCTGCGGCGGCTACCGGGGCCTGGGCTGGGGCTACGGGTACCCCTACGGCTACGGCTGCGGCTTCGGCCGTGGATGCGGATACGGCTGGTTCTGAGGTGACCGGTCCAGTGCCGTCTTGGAATGTGTTTTTTGGGGAGCCATGAAGTGTGGAACTAGAAACTCCAGCCCGAGCCGACCCTGCTCAGCGTGGGCCTCCCCTTCCGGCCCCGACTTCCACCCGGATGAGCTGCCTGTTGAGTCCAGACATGTTTCCCTGAGATGATTCCAATTCTCCCTATCGTAGCTGGCATTTCTATCGTCAGTGTGGGGATCCATCCTGTCTCCCGGCATCCTTTATCTGGAGGGGCTTCATGTTGGGGAGATTTCTGAGCTCACCATCCAATAAACTTCTGCTCCCTCCGTGCGCTTGTGGTGGCTGGTTTGATGTATTTATCCATGAGATGTGTTCCTAGTTTGTACTGACTTGATTGGTAGAAGATTAGAGAAGCAGCGTGGCTTAGTGGAAAGAGCATGGGCTTTGGAGTCAGAGGTCATGGGTTCAAATCCCGGCTCCACCAATTGTCAGCTGTGTGACTTTGGGCAAGTCACTTCACTCCGCTGGGCCTCAGTTCCCTCATCTGGTTAATGGGGATTAAGATGGTGAGCCCCACGTGGGACAACCTGATCACCTTGTAACCTCCCCAGCGCTAAGAACAGTGCTTTGCACGTAGTAAGCACATAACAAATACCATCGTTATCATTATTATTGGTAGAGAACAGAAGCATTAGGGTCATGGTTTGGCTGGGTCACGTCGGCTGACAAGGCAGGTGGATAAGTATCCAACCTCCCGGTCCCCTGGCCCTGGGTCATCTCCTGGGTGATTGTGGTCCCACTCTCAGGCTCTGTGGGTGGTCCGTGGCCTCGTGGTTTAGACGTAGAAGGCCGATTGAGCCTGGCCTGATCTCTTTGTGTGTGTCCGTTGTTTTTCTCAGCCCACACCTCTTCCAGGTAGTGTGGCACTTGGTTGCTCTGGGGCTTCGAAGAGGTTCCCGCAACAGTTCGGCTCCTGGGGTAACTGCCGTGCCGCCTTGTCCAGCCCCACCCTTAGAAGAGTTTTAGAGCTGCCCATGTCACCGGCCGCTGGTAAACCCAGCTACTTTCAGGGGCTCTTTTTGGGGGGTGCTGCATCGTCGTCTAAGGGGAAAGCGCTCCCCAGAGGAACGGAAGCTGATTCTAATGCTGGTTCTCAGTCCTCGGCAACCCCTAGTGGGAAGTTAAAACCCGACTGCCTACATGCGGAATCCCACTGCCCCCCTCTGCGAGTGGGATGGTGGTGGAGGAGGTACAGGACCCTCTCACTTCTTCAGGTCATCAATCCATGGTAGGGGGTGAGCGCCTGCCTACTAAGGTGCAGAGCAGTCTGCATTCAATCATTCATTCATTCATTCAGTCAGTCAGTCAGTCAGTCAGTCGTATTGAGCGCTTACTGTGTGCAGAGCACTGGACTAAATGCTTGGGAAGTACAAGTTGGCAACATATGGAGACATTCTGGAGAGGGGAGAGACAGGAGGCAGGGAGGTCAGCGAGGAGGCTGATGCACAATCAAGGAGGGAAATGACAAGTGCTTGGATCAGCATGGTAGCAGTTTGGATGGAGAGGAAGGGCCAAGTTCTAGATGTTTGCTAAGGTCTAATCAATAGGATTTTGTGACAGATTGAATTTGTGGGTTGAATGAGAGAGGGGTCGAGGATAATGCCAAGGTTAACGGTTTGTGGGGAAAGGAGTCTGGTGGTGTTGCCTATGTAATGGGAATGCTAGGAGGAGAACAGGGTTTGGGTAGGAAGATACTATGTGTTCTGTACTGTACTAATCACCTATTGAGGACATGAAACCGTACTGGATTTTCAGAGAACCCTGTAGAAGAAGAAAGTACCATTTCTCGAGGAATTGATGTTCTACCCTGAGGAATCCAAACGTAGAAATTAGGAAACCATAGGAGTCTTTAATTTCAGATCTGGTTCTGTCTGTAACTTTTGGCTGCCTCCAAGTATTAAGATCTGGGTGCCAAGGATCGTGTGGGGGATAAAAGCAAGTTGATGTATGGTTTTCCTCTGTGCGGCACGTGCAGTAAATGGTCTTTCCAGGAGGTCAGGTGACTCTCCCATCACCCTCCCACAGGCTCACCCTAATTTATTTATTGCTTCTCTTGGGGTTGCCAAATCAAGGTGGGTTTATAGTTCCATCCCCCCACCCCCCTGTTTCAGGTAATGGTAGCATCACGGTGAAGCATCCAAGAAGATAAACATTTCTGAGGTACTTTGGTGAGCTTTGGAATTAGCTTTGAAAATGGCCTGAAGATGGCCCCGAGAAATTCCTGTGTGGAATTGTGAGGGACAGTGAATGACCAATAGGCCACCTGGTAGCCGGTTGATTATCCCACCCTGAATCCGAAGGAAGACTCGCTCTGGTAGGGGGGACCACTGATGTTGAGGAATGGAGAATGTGTTGCTTGGGGGGACCCCGAAGATGTTGATGGTAATGGGCCCGTGGAACAGTCCTGTGATCGGCTCCCCAAGACGGGGGTTGGAATGG
The DNA here is from genome assembly GCF_015852505.1 of Tachyglossus aculeatus. Lineage (NCBI taxonomy): Eukaryota > Metazoa > Chordata > Mammalia > Monotremata > Tachyglossidae > Tachyglossus > Tachyglossus aculeatus. The sequence continues at coordinate 29,447,268 of NC_052089.1, forward strand.
GTTGGTCGAACCATCCCAAATCAACGATGGTCCATCAGTGCTCCCAAACCATCCTGAACCATTGAGACTGTGAACCCAACGTGGAACAGGGGCTTCTATCCACCCCAGTACTTAGTACAGTGCCTGACACACAGTAAAAGCTCAACGAATACCATTATTATCATTATTATTATTATTATTAATGTCTCCAAGATGAACAGACAAGAATGACAACTGCTCCATTTGAGAGTCCGGGGATCTTCATTAGGAATTGAACTCGGATGTCTCCCAGGCTTTGAGGATACTGATGACTGGACACCCTGCCGGAGTCCAACCCCGAGAGGACAAACACCCCTTAGTTGATAACATTTGTGAGGAACAGGGTCTAGGTGATCTTGGTCAGTTCCAGAGACTGCTGATTGCTCATTCCAGTTCCTCGAGGTTGAAGGTGACGGAATGTGGGCAGCAGTTCAGAGATGAGACTGAGAGGGTCAGTTTTGGGGTTCGGTGTCCGGGCCCTGAGATATTAGCTTTCAGAGTCGATTGCTGGGACAGCACATCCCTCAGTAGAAGCCGTAGCAGGAAGGGCGGCAGCAGCCGTATCCGTCTCCACGGCCATAGCCGTAGCCGTAGGGGAAGCCGCAGCCCCAGCCCAGACCTCGGTAGCCCCAGCCGCAGCCGCTGCCCAGACCACCGTAGCCCCAGCCCAGGCCTCCGTAGCCGCAGCCACCAAAGTAGTTGCCGTAGTAGCCGCTCATGGTTATCAGAAGTTAAGGGTGGATGTGTAGAGAGACGTTCGTGGTGTTTGAATGTCTCCACCAGCCCAGGTCCTTTTCTACCCGAGTGAGGAGGTGTAGCTAACCAGAGGAAACTCATTTGCTTTGGAGATGCTCTTTAATCTTTTGTCTCTTCATAGGAGAGTGTTTGAAGGAGTGTCCATTTGGATTAATTCCTCATTCATTCAATTCATTCAATCGTATTTATTGAGCGCTTACTGCATTCAGAGCACTGTAGTAAGTGCTTGGAAAGTACAATTCAGCAATAGAGATAATCCCTGCCTACAATCCCTACTGTCTAGAAGGGGAGAGGTAGATAGCAAAACAAGTAAACAGGCATCAATACAAATAAATAGAATTGTAGATATATACACATCAAAACAAGTAAACAGGCATCAGTATAAATAAATAGAATTGTAGATCTGTGCATATATACGCAAGTGCTGTGGGGCAGGGAGAGGGGGGTAGAGCAAAGGGAGTGAGTTGGAGCAACACGGTGGGGAGGGGGATCTGAGGCAAAGGGGGGCTTATTCTGGGAAGGCCTCTTGGAGGAGGTGAGCCTTCAGTAGTGGTTTGAAGGAGGGAAGTGTGATCGTTTGGCGGATTTGAGGAGGAAGGGCGTTCCAGGCCTGAGGTTGGCCAGGGGTCGACAGTGGGACGGGCGAGAATGAGGCACAGTGCTCTTCCTTGGCTCTTCCCCATCCCCAGGCCAGGTGGACTGGTCCTCGCCCAGTTCCCCGAAAGCCCTGGCCATCACTCATATCCTCTCACTATCTCTTCCTTGTCATTCCCTGGCAATGCCTGAGTCCGGGGATTTCACCTTCAGCTCGCTCCCCACGGGCTCGACATGAGCTTCCTCATTTGAATATCACGTCACGGACAGAGTTCAGGAATTCCACTCTCCCACCCGAGGCTGAAGTGTATTTCAGGCCACCTCCAGTCTGGCAAGTCGCTGTGGCCCAGCGGCTTGCAGACAGAGGCCCTAGAGTTTGATTGTACTTTCCACGTGCTTAGTACAGTGCTCTGCACACAGTAAGCGCTCAATAAATACAACTGAATTCTTCCCTGAGGGGCGGAGGCCCAAGGAAGCTGCCGGGGTGGGATGCAGGGTAAGTCCAGGGGCGATTACAAAGCCCCCACCCCCACCCCAGTCACATTTCCAAAGCTTGCCCTCCCCTGCCATCAGCACGATCCTCTCCTTTGGGGCAGGTATAGCTTCCCTCCGGACTATGGGCTGGAGTTAGGCATCTCAGTGGACATATCCCCGGTGGGGTGCCCCTGGGGCTTTCTGCTCTTTAGAGAGAGTGAGAGGGAGAAGATTGGGTGTGCACATCATATGTAGGGAAGGAAGATACAGTGATGGTAAAGCTCATGAAGGCTGATCCACTAATACCCTTGCACCAGAATTGGGGTAGCCAGGCCCGGTGGGCCCCGGGGTCAGGTACAATCACCTTGCTCCCCTCATTTGTTCCCTCTGGACACAGGGGCTCCTGGCCTCCGTCCCGGGCTGAGGCTGGAAGGGAAGAGTCAATGGACAGAATTCCAAGCAGGGGAGCTGAGATCAGCCAGCAGCCCGAGACAAGGAGTGGTGGGTCAGTCAATCTCATTCATTCTGCACTTTCTATGGGCAGAGCACTGTACTAAGCACTTGGGAGGGTAGACTATAGTATAATACAATATACAGACACATTAGAGAAGCAGCGTGGCTCAGTGGAAAGAGCACGAGCTTTGGAGTCAGAGGTCATGGGTTCATCTCCCGGCTCCGCCAACTGTCAGCTGTGTGACTTTGGGCAAGTCACCTCACTTCTCTGTGCCTCAGTTATCTCATCTGTAAAATGGGGATTAGGACTGAGAGCCCCCGGTGGGACAACCTGATCACCTTGTAACTTCCCCAGTGCTTACAACATTGCTTTGCACATAGTAAGCACGTAATAAATGCCATAATTATTATTATTATTATTAGCATTCCCTGCCCACAACGAGCTCTCGGTCCAGAGACTGTGTAGTCTAGGGTCTGCTTCAGATCTAGCCAGGATTCTGAAAATACAAGCGGGATTCCTCTTTAGGGTCACGGGACTGACCCCGAACCCTCACGCGGCAACAAAGCCACGGAGACTCCTGTAACAAGCATGAAGACCTCACTTGACACAATTAATGAGATTTTTCTGGGGGGAAATTTGTCTTTAGAATGAGGAAGCACCGAGTCCTTGTGGTGAGCCCCACCCTGGCCCAGTGGGTATAAAGGGCCCGGGCGGACGGTGGCGTTCAAACTCACATCCATTCCTCGCCTCCACACCACCAAACCCTCCTTCTCTGAAACCATGAGCTGCTACTACGGCAACTACTTCGGCGGCTGCGGCTCCGGAGGCCTGGGCTGGGGCTACGGCGGCCTGGGCTGGGGCTACGGCTGCGGCGGCTACCGGGGCCTGGGCTGGGGCTACGGGTACCCCTACGGCTACGGCTGCGGCTTCGGCCGTGGATGCGGATACGGCTGGTTCTGAGGTGACCGGTCCAGTGCCGTCTTGGAATGTGTTTTTTGGGGAGCCATGAAGTGTGGAACTAGAAACTCCAGCCCGAGCCGACCCTGCTCAGCGTGGGCCTCCCCTTCCGGCCCCGACTTCCACCCGGATGAGCTGCCTGTTGAGTCCAGACATGTTTCCCTGAGATGATTCCAATTCTCCCTATCGTAGCTGGCATTTCTATCGTCAGTGTGGGGATCCATCCTGTCTCCCGGCATCCTTTATCTGGAGGGGCTTCATGTTGGGGAGATTTCTGAGCTCACCATCCAATAAACTTCTGCTCCCTCCGTGCGCTTGTGGTGGCTGGTTTGATGTATTTATCCATGAGATGTGTTCCTAGTTTGTACTGACTTGATTGGTAGAAGATTAGAGAAGCAGCGTGGCTTAGTGGAAAGAGCATGGGCTTTGGAGTCAGAGGTCATGGGTTCAAATCCCGGCTCCACCAATTGTCAGCTGTGTGACTTTGGGCAAGTCACTTCACTCCTCTGGGCCTCAGTTCCCTCATCTGGTTAATGGGGATTAAGATGGTGAGCCCGCTGTGGGACAACCTGATCACCTTGTAACCTCCCCAGCGCTAAGAACAGTGCTTTGCACGTAGTAAGCACATAACAAATACCATCGTTATTATTATTATTGGTAGAGAACAGAAGCATTAGGGTCATGGTTTGGCTGGGTCACGTCGGCTGACAAGGCAGGTGGATAAGTGTCCAACCTCCCGGTCCCCTGGCCCTGGGTCATCTCCTGGGTGATTGTGGTCCCACTCTCAGGCTCTGTGGGTGGTCCGTGGCCTCGTGGTTTAGACGTAGAAGGCCGATTGAGCCTGGCCTGATCTCTTTGTGTGTGTCCGTTGTTTTTCTCAGCCCACACCTCTTCCAGGTAGTGTGGCACTTGGTTGCTCTGGGGCTTCGAAGAGGTTCCCGCAACAGTTCGGCTCCTGGGGTAACTGCCGTGCCGCCTTGTCCAGCCCCACCCTTAGAAGAGTATTAGAGCTGCCCATGTCACCGGCCGCTGGTAAACCCAGCTACTTTCAGGGGCTCTTTTTTGGGGGGGGCTGCATCGTCGTCTAAGGGGAAGGCGCTCCCCAGAGGAACGGAAGCTGATTCTAATGTTAGTTCTCAGTCCTCGGCAACCCCTAGTGGGAAGTTAAAACCTGACTGCCTACATGCGGAATCCCACTGCCCCCCTCTGCGAGTGGGATGGTGGTGGAGGAGGTACAGGACCCTCTCACTTCTGCAGGTCATCAATCCGTGGTAGGGGTTGATCGCCTGCCTACTAAGGTGCAGAGCACTCTGCATTCAATCATTCATTCATTCATTCAGTCAGTCAGTCAGTCATTCATATTGAGCGCTTACTGTGTGCAGAGCACTGGACTAAATGCTTGGGAAGTACAAGTTGGCAACATATGGAGACAGTCTAGACTGGGAGCCCACTGTTGGGTAGGGAATGTCTCTATATGTCTCTATATGTTGCCAACTTGTACTTCCCAAGCGCTTAGTCCAGTGCTGTGCACACAGTAAGTGCTCAATAAATACGATCGAATATGGAGATGGTCCCTACTCAACAATGGGCTCACAGTCTAGAAGGGGGAGACAGACAACAACAAAAACACATGGCTAGGGGTCAAGTCGTCAGACCAAATAGAATTAAAGCTAAAGGCACATCATTCCCCCTTGTCCCCCGCTCCTCCCCCTCGCCCCCCTCTCCATCCCCCCATCTTACCTTCTTACCCCCATCTTACCATCTTGGTGATGCAGAAGGTAGTGGGAGATGAGGAAAAATGGGGCTTAGTCTGCGAAGACCTCTCGGAGGAGATGTGCCTTCAGTGAGGCTTTGAAAGGTTGAGAGTAATTGTCTGGAGGATTTGAGGTGGGAGGGCATTCTAGGCCAGAGGGAGTAGGTGGGCCAGGGGTACTGTGTCCAACTCGATTAGCTTGTATCTACCCCAAGGTTTAGTACAGTGCTTAGAACATAGTAAGCACTTAACAAATACCATAAAATAAAAAAAAGATGAGGTAGATGGGAGAGAGGTGCTCGAGCATCTTAAAGGCAGTGGTAAGGAGTTTCCCTGATGTTGCTGTGTCTGTGCAACCATTGGAGGTTTTTGAGGAACGGGGAGACAAGGACTGAACAGTTTTTCAGAAAAGCGATCCAGGCAGCAGAGTGCACTCTAGACTGGAGAGGGGAGAGACAGGAGGCAGGGAGGTCAGCGAGGAGGCTGATGCACGATCAAGGAGGGAAATGACAAGTGCTTGGATCAGCATGGTAGCAGTTTGGATGGAGAGGAAGGGCCAAGTTCTAGATGTTTGCTAAGGTCCAATCAATAGGATTTTGTGACAGATTGAATGTGTGGGTTGAATGAGAGAGGGGTGGAGGATAATGCCAAGGTTAACGGTTTGTGGGGAAAGGAGTCTGGTGGTGTTGCCTATGTAATGGGAATGTTAGGAGGAGAACAGGGTTTGGGTAGGAAGATACTGTGTGTTCTGTACTGTACTAATCACCTATTGAGGACATGAAACCGTACTGGATTTTCGGAGAACACTGTAGAAGAAGAAAGTACCATTTCTCGAGGAATTGATGTTCTACCCCGAGGAATCCAAACCTAGACACTAGGAAACCATAGGAGTCTTTAATTTCAGATTTGGTTCTGTCTGTAACTTTTGGCTACCTCCAAGTATTAAGATCTGGGTGCCAAGGATCGTGTGGGGGATACAAGCAAGTTGATGTATGGTTTTCCTCTGTGCGGCACCTACAGTAAATGGTCTTTCCAGGAGGTCAGGTGACTCTCCCATCACCCTCCCACAGGCTCACCCTAATTTATTTATTGCTTCTCTTGGGGTGGCCAAATCAAGGTGGGTGTATAGTTCCATCCCCCCACCCCCCTGTTTCAGGTAATGGTAGCATCACGGTGAAGCATCGAAGAAGATAAACATTCCTGAGGTACTTTGGTAAGTTTTGGAAGTAGCTTTGAAAATGGCCTGAAGATGGCCCCGAGAAATGCCTGTGTGGAATTGTGAGGGACTGTGAATGACCAATAGGCCACCTGGTAGCCGGTTGATTATCCCACCCTGAATCCGAAGGAAGACTCGCTGTGGTAGGGGGACCACTGATGTTGAGGAACGGAGACTGTGTTGCTTGGGGGGACCCCAAAGATGTTGATGGTAATGGGCCAGTGGAACAGTCCTGTGATCGGCTCCCCAAGACGGGGGTTGGAATGGGCTGGTCGAACCATCCCAAATCAACGATGGTCCATCAATGCTCCCAAACCATCCTGAACCATTGAGACTGTGAACCCAACGTGGAACAGGGGCTTCTATCCACCCCAGTACTTAGTACAGTGCCTGACACACAGTAAAAGCTCAACGAATACCATTATTATTATTCTTATTTTATTATGATTGTCTCCAAGATGAACAGACAAGAATGACAACTGCTCCATTTGAGAGTCCGGGGATCTTCATTAGGAATTGAACTCGGATGACTCCCAGGCTTTCAGGATACTGATGACGGGACACCCTGCCGGAGTCCAACCCCGAGAGGACAAACACCCCTAAGATGATAACATTTGTGAGGAACAGGGTCTAGGTGATCTTGGTCAGTCCAGAGACTGCTGATTGCTCATTCCAGTTCCTCGAGGTTGAAGGTGACGGAATGTGGGCAGCAGTTCAGAGATGAGACTGAGAGGGTCAGTTTTGGGGTTCGGTGTCCGGGCCCTGAGATATTAGCTTTCAGAGTCGATTGCTGGGACAGCACATCCCTCAGTAGAAGCCGTAGCAGGAAGGGCGGCAGCAGCCGTATCCGTCTCCACGGCCGTAGCCGTAGCCGTAGGGGAAGCCGGAGCCCCAGCCCAGACCTCGGTAGCCCCAGCCGCAGCCGCTGCCCCGGCCACCGTAGCCCCAGCCCAGGCCTCCGTAGCCGCAGCCACCGAAGTAGTTGCCGTAGTAGCCGCTCGTGGTTATCAGAAGTTAAGGGTGGATGTGTAGAGAGACGTTCGTGGTGTTTGAATGTCTCCACCAGCCCAGGTCCTTTTCTACCCGAGTGAGGAGGTGTAGCTAACCATAGGAACTCTGTTTCCTCAGCCTAGAAACTCATTTGCTTTGGAGATGCTCTTTAATCTTTTGTCTCTTCATAGGAGAGTGTTTGAAGGAGTGTCCATTTGGATTAATTCCTCATTCATTCATTCATTCATTCAATTCATTCAATATTGAGCGCTTACTGCATTCAGAGCACTGTAGTAAGTGCTTGGAAAGTACAATTCACCAATAGAGATAATTCCTGCCTACAGTCCCTGCTGTCTAGAAGGGGAGAGGTCGATAGCAATAGAAGTAAACAGGCACCAATACAAATAAATAGAATTATAGATATGTACACATCAAAACAAGTAAACAGGCATCAGTATAAATAAATAGAATTGTAGATCTGTGCATATATACACAAGTGCTGTGGGGCAGGGAGAGGTGGGTAGAGCAAAGGGAGTGAGTTGGAGCAACACGGTGGGGAGGGGGATCTGAGGCAAAGGGGGGCTTATTCTGGGAAGGCCTCTTGGAGGAGGTGAGCCTTCAGTAGTGGTTTGCAAGAAGAAGTGTGATTGTTTGGCGGATTTGAGGAGGAAGGGCGTTCCAGGCCTGAGGTTGGCCAGGGGTCGACAGTGGGACGGGCGAGAATGAGGCACAGCGCTCTTCCTTAGCTCTTCCCCATCCCCAGGCCAGGTGGACTGGTCCTCGCCCAGTTCCCCGAAAGCCCTGGCCATCACTCATATCCTCTCACTGTCTCTTCCTTGTCATTCCCTGGCAATGCCTGAATCCAGGGATTTCACCTTCAGCTCGCTCCCCACAGGCTCGACATGAGCTTCCTCATTTGAATATCACGTCACGGACAGAGTTCAGGAATTCCACTCTCCCACCCGAGGCTTAACTGTATTTCAGGCCACCTCCACTCTGGCAAGTCGCCGTGGCCCAGTGGCTTGCAGACAGAGGCCCTAGAGTTTGATTGTACTTTCCAAGTGCTTAGTACAGTGCTCTGCACACAGTAAGCGCTCAATAAATACAACTGAATTCTTCCCTGAGGGGCGGAGGCCCAAGGAAGCTGCCGGGGTGGGATGCAGGGTAAGTCCAGGGGTGATTACAAAGCCCCCACCCCCACCCCCACCCCAGTCACATTTCCAAAGCTTGCCCTCCCCTGCCATCAGCACGGTCCTCTCCTTTGGGGCAGGTATAGCTTCCTTCCGGACTATGGGCTGGAGTTAGGCATCTCAGTGGACATATCCCCGGTGGGGTTCCCCTGGGGCTTTCTGCTCTTTAGAGAGAGTGAGAGGGAGAAGATTGGGTGTGCACATCATATGTAGGGAAGGAAGATACAGTGATGGTAAAGCTCATGAAGGCTGATCCACTAATACCCTTGCACCAGAATTAGGGGAGCCAGGCCCGGTGGGCCCCGGGGTCAGGTACAATCACCTTGCTCCCCTCATTTGTTCCCTCTGGACACGGGGGCTCCTGGCCTCCATCCCGGGCTGAGGCTGGAAGGGAAGAGCCAATGGACAGAATTCCAAGCAGGGGAGCTGAGATCAGGCAGCAGCCCGAGACAGGGAGTGGTGGGTCAGTCAATCTCATTTATTGAGCACTTTCTATGGGCAGAGCACTGTACTAAGCACTTGGGAGAGTACACTATTGTATAGTACAATATACAGACACATTAGAGAAGCAGCGTGGCTCAGTGGAAAGAGCACGGGCTTTGGAGTCAGAGGTCATGGGTTCATATCCCAGCTCCGCCAACTGCCTCAGATCTAGCCAGGATTCTGAAAATACAAGCGGGATTCTTCTTTAGGGTCACGGGACTGACCCCGAACCCTCACGCGGCAACAAAGCCACGGAGACTCCTGTAACAAGCATGAAGACCTCACTTGACACAATTAATGAGATTTTTCTGTGGGGAAATTAGTCTTTAGAATGAGGAAGCACCGAGTCCTTGTGGTGAGCCCCACCCTGGCCCAGTGGGTATAAAGGGCCCGGGCGGACGGTGGCGTTCAAACTCACATCCATTCCTCGCCTCCACACCACCAAACCCTCCTTCTCTGAAACCATGAGCTGCTACTACGGCAACTACTTCGGCGGCTGCGGCTACGGAGGCCTGGGCTGGGGCTACGGCGGCCTGGGCTGGGGCTACGGCTGCGGCGGCTACCGGGGCCTGGGCTGGGGCTACGGGTACCCCTACGGCTACGGCTGCGGCTTCGGCCGTGGATGCGGATACGGCTGGTTCTGAGGTGACCGGTCCAGTGCCGTCTTGGAATGTGTTTTTTGGGGAGCCATGAAGTGTGGAACTAGAAACTCCAGCCCGAGCCGACCCTGCTCAGCGTGGGCCTCCCCTTCCGGCCCCGACTTCCACCCGGATGAGCTGCCTGTTGAGTCCAGACATGTTTCCCTGAGATGATTCCAATTCTCCCTATTGTAGCTGGCATTTCTCTCGTCAGTGTGGGGATCCATCCTGTCTCCCGGCATCCTTTACCTGGAGGGGCTTCATGTTGGGGAGATTTCTGAGCTCACCATCCAATAAACTTCTGCTCCCTCCGTGCGCTTGTGGTGGCTGGTTTGATGTATTTATCCATGAGATGTGTTCCTAGTTTGTACTGACTTGATTGGTAGAAGATTAGAGAAGCAGCGTGGCTTAGTGGAAAGAGCATGGGCTTTGGAGTCAGAGGTCATGGGTTCAAATCCCGGCTCCACCAACTGTCAGCTGTGTGACTTTGGGCAAGTCACTTCACTCCTCTGGGCCTCAGTTCCCTCATCTGGTTAATGGGGATTAAGATTGTGAGCCCGACGTGGGACAACCTGATCACCTTGTAACCTCCCCAGCGCTAAGAACAGTGCTTTGCACGTAGTAAGCACATAACAAATACCATCGTTATTATTATTATTGGTAGAGAACAGAAGCATTAGGGTCATGGTTTGGCTGGGCCACGTCGGCTGACAAGGCAGGTGAATAAGTGTCCAACCTCCCGGTCCCGTGGCCCTGGGTCATCTCCTGGGTGATTGTGGTCCCACTCTCAGGCTCTGTGGGTGGTCCGTGGCCTCGTGGTTTAGACGTAGAAGGCCGATTGAGCCTGGCGTGATCTCTTTGTGTGTGTCCGTTGTTTTTCTCAGCCCACACCTCTTCCAGGTAGTGTGGCACTTGGTTGCTCTGGGGCTTCGAAGAGGTTCCCGCAACAGTTCGGCTCCTGGGGTAACTGCCGTGCCGCCTTGTCCAGCCCCACCCTTAGAAGAGTTTTAGAGCTGCCCATGTCACCGGCCGCTGGTAAACCCAGCTACACTTTCAGGGGCTCTTTTTGTGGGGGGCTGCATCGTCGTCTAAGGGGAAAGTGCTCCCCAGAGGAATTGAAAGTGATTCTAATGCTAGTTCTCAGTCCTCGGCAACCCCTAGTGGGAAGTTAAAACCCGACTGCCTACATGCGGAATCCCAGTGCCCCCCTTTGCGAGTGGGATGGTGGTGGAGGAGGTACAGGACCCTCTCACTTCTTCAGGTCATCAATCCATGGTAGGGGGTGAGCGCCTGCCTACTAAGGTGCAGAGCACTCTGCATTCAATCATTCATTCATTCATTCATTCAGTCAGTCAGTCGTATTGAGCGCTTACTGTGTGCAGAGCACTGGACTAAATGCTTGGGAAGTCCAAGTTGGCAACATATGGAGACATTCTGGAGAGGGGAGAGACAGGAGGCAGGGAGGTCAGCGAGGAGGCTGATGCACAGTCAAGGAGGGAAATGACAAGTGCTTGGATCAGCATGGTAGCAGTTTGGATGGAGAGGAAGGGCCAAGTTCTAGATGTTTGCTAAGGTCTAATCAATAGGATTTTGTGACAGATTGAATTTGTGGGTTGAATGAGAGAGGGGTGGAGGATAATGCCAAGGTTAACGGTTTGTGGGGAAAGGAGTCTGGTGGTGTTGCCTATGTAATGGGAATGCTAGGAGGTGAACAGGGTTTGGGTAGGAAGATACTATGTGTTCTGTACTGTACTAATCACCTGTTGAGGACATGAAACCGTACTGGATTTTCAGAGAACACTGTAGAAGAAGAAAGTACCATTTCTCGAGGAATTGCTGTTCTACCCTGAGGAATCCAAACGTAGAAATTAGGAAACCATAGGAGTCTTTAATTTCAGATCTGGTTCTGTCTGTCACTTTTGGCTGCCTCCAAGTATTAAGATCTGGGTGCCAAGGATCGTGTGGGGGATAAAAGCAAGTTGATGTATGGTTTTCCTCTGTGCGGCACGTGCAGTAAATGGTCTTTCCAGGAGGTCAGGTGACTCTCCCATCACCCTCCCACAGGCTCACCCTCATTTATTTATTGCTTCTCTTGGGGTTGCCAAATCAAGGTGGGTTTATAGTTCCATCCCCCCACCCCCCTGTTTCAGGTAATGGTAGCATCACGGTGAAGCATCCAAGAAGATAAACATTTCTGAGGTACTTTGGTAAGCTTTGGAATTAGCTTTGAAAATGGCCTGAAGATGGCCCCGAGAAATTCCTGTGTGGAATTGTGAGGGACAGTGAATGACCAATAGGCCACCTGGTAGCCGGTTGATTATCCCACCCTGAATCCGAAGGAAGACTCGCTCTGGTAGGGGGGACCACTGATGTTGAGGAATGGAGAATGTGTTGCTTGGGGGGACCCCGAAGATGTTGATGGTAATGGGCCCGTGGAACAGTCCTGTGATCGGCTCCCCAAGACGGGGGTTGGAATGGGTTGGTCGAACCATCCCAAATCAACGATGGTCCATCAATGCTCCCAAACCATCCTGAACCATTGAGACTGTGAACCCAACGTGGAACAGGGGCTTCTATCCACCCCAGTACTTAGTACAGTGCCTGACACACAGTAAAAGCTCAACGAATACCATTATTATCATTATTATTATTATTATTAATGTCTCCAAGATGAACAGACAAGAATGACAACTGCTCCATTTGAGAGTCCGGGGATCTTCATTAGGAATTGAACTCGGATGTCTCCCAGGCTTTGAGGATACTGATGACTGGACACCCTGCCGGAGTCCAACCCCGAGAGGACAAACACCCCTTAGTTGATAACATTTGTGAGGAACAGGGTCTAGGTGATCTTGGTCGGTCCAGAGACTGCTGATTGCTCATTCCAGTTCCTCGAGGTTGAAGGTGACGGAATGTGGGCAGCAGTTCAGAGATGAGACTGAGAGGGTCAGTTTTGGGGTTCGGTGTCCGGGCCCTGAGATATTAGCTTTCAGAGTCGATTGCTGGGACAGCACATCCCTCAGTAGAAGCCGTAGCAGGAAGGGCGGCAGCAGCCGTATCCGTCTCCACGGCCATAGCCGTAGCCGTAGGGGAAGCCGCAGCCCCAGCCCAGACCTCGGTAGCCCCAGCCGCAGCCGCTGCCCAGACCACCGTAGCCCCAGCCCAGGCCTCCGTAGCCGCAGCCACCAAAGTAGTTGCCGTAGTAGCCGCTCATGGTTATCAGAAGTTAAGGGTGGATGTGTAGAGAGACGTTCGTGGTGTTTGAATGTCTCCACCAGCCCAGGTCCTTTTCTACCCGAGTGAGGAGGTGTAGCTAACCAGAGGAAACTCATTTGCTTTGGAGATGCTCTTTAATCTTTTGTCTCTTCATAGGAGAGTGTTTGAAGGAGTGTCCATTTGGATTAATTCCTCATTCATTCAATTCATTCAATCGTATTTATTGAGCGCTTACTGCATTCAGAGCACTGTAGTAAGTGCTTGGAAAGTACAATTCAGCAATAGAGATAATCCCTGCCTACAATCCCTACTGTCTAGAAGGGGAGAGGTAGATAGCAAAACAAGTAAACAGGCATCAATACAAATAAATAGAATTGTAGGTATATACACATCAAAACAAGTAAACAGGCATCAGTATAAATAAATAGAATTGTAGATCTGTGCATATATACACAAGTGCTGTGGGGCAGGGAGAGGGGGGTAGAGCAAAGGGAGTGAGTTGGAGCAACACGGTGGGGAGGGGGATCTGAGGCAAAGGGGGGCTTATTCTGGGAAGGCCTCTTGGAGGAGGTGAGCCTTCAGTAGTGGTTTGAAGGAGGGAAGTGTGATCGTTTGGCGGATTTGAGGAGGAAGGGCGTTCCAGGCCTGAGGTTGGCCAGGGGTCGACAGTGGGACGGGCGAGAATGAGGCACAGTGCTCTTCCTTGGCTCTTCCCCATCCCCAGGCCAGGTGGACTGGTCCTCGCCCAGTTCCCCGAAAGCCCTGGCCATCACTCATATCCTCTCACTATCTCTTCCTTGTCATTCCCTGGCAATGCCTGAATCCGGGGATTTCACCTTCAGCTCGCTCCCCACAGGCTCGACATGAGCTTCCTCATTTGAATATCACGTCACGGACAGAGTTCAGGAATTCCACTCTCCCACCCGAGGCTGAAGTGTATTTCAGGCCACCTCCAATCTGGCAAGTCGCTGTGGCCCAGCGGCTTGCAGACAGAGGCCCTAGAGTTTGATTGTACTTTCCACGTGCTTAGTACAGTGCTCTGCACACAGTAAGCGCTCAATAAATACAACTGAATTCTTCCCTGAGGGGCGGAGGCCCAAGGAAGCTGCCGGGGTGGGATGCAGGGTAAGTCCAGGGGCGATTACAAAGCCCCCACCCCCACCCCAGTCACATTTCCAAAGCTTGCCCTCCCCTGCCATCAGCACGATCCTCTCCTTTGGGGCAGGTATAGCTTCCCTCCGGACTATGGGCTGGAGTTAGGCATCTCAGTGGACATATCCCCGGTGGGGTTCCCCTGGGGCTTTCTGCTCTTTAGAGAGAGTGAGAGGGAGAAGATTGGGTGTGCACATCATATGTAGGGAAGGAAGATACAGTGATGGTAAAGCTCATGAAGGCTGATCCACTAATACCCTTGCACCAGAATTGGGGTAGCCAGGCCCGGTGGGCCCCGGGGTCAGGTACAATCACCTTGCTCCCCTCATTTGTTCCCTCTGGACACGGGGGCTCCTGGCCTCCGTCCCGGGCTGAGGCTGGAAGGGAAGAGTCAATGGACAGAATTCCAAGCAGGGGAGCTGAGATCAGCCAGCAGCCCGAGACAAGGAGTGGTGGGTCAGTCAATCTCATTCATTCTGCACTTTCTATGGGCAGAGCACTGTACTAAGCACTTGGGAGGGTAGACTATAGTATAATACAATATACAGACACATTAGAGAAGCAGCGTGGCTCAGTGGAAAGAGCACGAGCTTTGGAGTCAGAGGTCATGGGTTCATCTCCCGGCTCCGCCAACTGTCAGCTGTGTGACTTTGGGCAAGTCACCTCACTTCTCTGTGCCTCAGTTATCTCATCTGTAAAATGGGGATTAGGACTGTGAGCCCCCGGTGGGACAACCTGATCACCTTGTAACTTCCCCAGTGCTTACAACATTGCTTTGCACATAGTAAGCACATAATAAATGCCATTATAATTATTATTATTATTAGCATTCCCTGCCCACAACGAGCTCTCGGTCCAGAGACTGTGTAGTCTAGGGTCTGCTTCAGATCTAGCCAGGATTCTGAAAATACAAGCGGGATTCTTCTTTAGGGTCACGGGACTGACCCCGAACCCTCACGCGGCAACAAAGCCACGGAGACTCCTGTAACAAGCATGAAGACCTCACTTGACACAATTAATGAGATTTTTCTGTGGGGAAATTAGTCTTTAGAATGAGGAAGCACCGAGTCCTTGTGGTGAGCCCCACCCTGGCCCAGTGGGTATAAAGGGCCCGGGCGGACGGTGGCGTTCAAACTCACATCCATTCCTCGCCTCCACACCACCAAACCCTCCTTCTCTGAAACCATGAGCTGCTACTACGGCAACTACTTCGGCGGCTGCGGCTCCGGAGGCCTGGGCTGGGGCTACGGCGGCCTGGGCTGTGGCTACGGCTGCGGCGGCTACCGGGGCCTGGGCTGGGGCTACGGGTACCCCTACGGCTACGGCTGCGGCTTCGGCCGTGGATGCGGATACGGCTGGTTCTGAGGTGACCGGTCCAGTGCCGTCTTGGAATGTGTTTTTTGGGGAGCCATGAAGTGTGGAACTAGAAACTCCAGCCCGAGCCGACCCTGCTCAGCGTGGGCCTCCCCTTCCGGCCCCGACTTCCACCCGGATGAGCTGCCTGTTGAGTCCAGACATGTTTCCCTGAGATGATTCCAATTCTCCCTATTGTAGCTGGCATTTCTATCGTCAGTGTGGGGATCCATCCTGTCTCCCGGCATCCTTTATCTGGAGGGGCTTCATGTTGGGGAGATTTCTGAGCTCACCATCCAATAAACTTCTGCTCCCTCCGTGCGCTTGTGGTGGCTGGTTTGATGTATTTATCCATGAGATGTGTTCCTAGTTTGTACTGACTTGATTGGTAGAAGATTAGAGAAGCAGCGTGGCTTAGTGGAAAGAGCATGGGCTTTGGAGTCAGAGGTCATGGGTTCAAATCCCGGCTCCACCAATTGTCAGCTGTGTGACTTTGGGCACTAGACAGTAAGCTTCTTATGGGCAGGGAACATGTCTACCAACTCTGCTGTATTGTATTTTCCCAAGCATTTAGGATAATGCTCTACACACCATAAGTGTTCAATGAATATGATTGACTGATTGAGTGATTGATTGATTGAGCTAGCCAGTAGAGGTCCCTTTCAGAAAGGGCCTGTGCTGTCTGATTATGGCAGCATTAGTAAGGCTGAGCCTGGAATGAGAGCTATGGACCCGTGTCTTGGCACAGGAGGGAAGGCACAGGGTGCTCCTGGAGGTGGAATCCCCTGCCCAGATCCAGGCAGAAGTTGGGGAAGGGCAGTTTTGAGAGATGCCACTGATGGAGGACTCGGTGTTAGGGTGAACCCCGGCCACGGAGGATGAAATTTGCCTGATGAATGTGGACTTTGAAGACTCTGCAATCACTCCTCATTACAGGCACTAGACTGGGGTCTGAGGACTCTGGCTGAGGCATGAGACCAACCTGAAACGTCCTTAATGAAGGTGGGACTGCTTCCTGTGCCCCAAACTGGCAGGTTGATGAGGGATTTTTATGTGATTTGGCCCCTGGAATGAAAACAAGAAGAGTCTCTGTCGGCTTCTTCCTGGCTGAGCAGATATGAAAGACCCAGGCGGACGACAGCGTTCAAACCCACGTCCGTTCCTCTCCTCCACACAACCAAACCCTCGGTCTCCGACACCATGAGTGGCTACTACGGCAACTACTTCGGTGGCTGTGGCTACAGTGGCCTGGGCTGTGGCTATGGCTGCGGTGGCTACTGGGGCCTGGGCTGGGGCTATGGCTTCCCCTATGGCTATGGCTGCGGCTTTGGCTGTGGATACGGATTTGGCTGCTATCGCCCATCCTGCTGTGGGAGCTACTGGTCCTCTGGCTTCTACTGAGGGTTACATTGAGCAATGTGCACTGGGGGACTATCCTCTGCTTCTCTGGGACACTACATGCCAGCCTCACCCAGCTTGCTTGTGCTGAAATCTTGTCCCACGGTGTTGCCCGGTCATCCAGAGTAGCCTTGACCACATCGGCCAGAAGCTCTGCATGAACCTACTTCTTGAGGTCTCCTGGCATTTCCTATCTTGGTACTTTGGGACCAGAATTTTTTCTTTATTGTAATAAATTTTCCTCAAAAATCTCCAGTGGCTACCAATCAACCTACGCATCAGGCAGAAACTCCTCACCCTCGGCTTCAAGGCTCTCCATCACCTCGCCCCCTCCTACCTCACCTCCTTTCTCTCCTTCTACAGCCCAGCCTGTACCCTCCGCTCCTCTGCCACTAATCTCCTCACTGTGCCTCGTTCTCGCCTGTCCCACCATCGACCCCCGGCCCACCTCATCCCCCTGGCCTGGAATGCCCTCCCTCTGCACATCCGCCAAGCTAGCTCTCTTCCTCCCTTCATGGCCCTACTGAGAGCTCACCTCCTCCAGGAGGCCTTCCCAGACTGAGCCCCCTCCTTCCTCTCCCCCTCCTCCTCCTCTCCACCCCCCCACCTTACCTCCTTCCCCTCCCCACAGCACCTGTATATATGTATATATGTTTGTACGTATTTATTACTCTATTTTATTTGTACATATTTATTCTATTTATTTTATTTTGTTAATATGTTTTGTTTTGTTCTCTGTCTCCCCCTTCTAGACTGTGAGCCTACTGTTGGGTAGGGACCGTCTCTATATGTTGCCAACTTGTACTTCCCAAGCGCTTAGTACAGTGCTCTGCACACAGTAAGCACTCAATAAATACGATTGAATGAATGAATGAATGAATTACTGGTGTTCTTTAGAAAGCAACCCACTTGTTTATCATTTCCAGTATGTTGGCTCCCCATTTAAAACAGGCCCAGAGCCCCTGCATCTGATCCACTCCACTCTCCATGATGCTTAGGTATCAGCCTCTCCATCTTCAGCTGTTCAGTGAGGGGAGGGTGAACCTCCTTCCCAAATTCCAGAATCTCTGGCACACTCTTCTCATGCTTATAATGTTTCCATCACAAGCAGATCTGTCTCCCTAAAGAACTGGACTGAAGGTCCAGATGGTGTTCTTACCTCCATCGCCTATTGGAGGGAAGAAATAAGACTGCCTCATCAGTGCTGCCGGACGATGTGCTGCCCATTGTAAGCCAGACCGCCTGTTGCCCCATGGCCTGAGCTGGCAGCCACAGCCTCCGTGTAGTCCTGGGGGAGAGCAGGAAGCCAAGTTGATTTTGGCCTCCAATGCCTGGCACCCCAGGCAAGTAGTTTCCTTTATTTCTTATTTCTAAAATCAGCCCCTAAACAACAAGTAGTTCAAGCTAGGTTACATCTGTCGGTCTCAGACAATCAATCGGTGGTTTCTTTTGAGAGGTTACTGAGGCCGAGGCACTGAACTAAGTGCCTGGGAGAATACTCTAGCACCAAGACATCTTTGTTTCCCTAAAGGAACTCCCAGGCTAAGGGAACTCAAGAGGACTCTCACAGTCCTCCGCTGGGATTCGGCATATTCAGGATATGAGATGCTTCTTAACATTCCTCCTCTTTCCTGGACCCAGCATCCCTCCTTATTTAAAAATCTCTCCTTATGTGAATTTTCTCCCTTCTTCCTTTCCTCTTTCCCTTCCACTCCCATGAGGATCTTACTGTCTAGAGAGGGAGACAGACATTCAGATGAATTAGATGTGCCCATGAGTACCGTAAGGCTAAGGGTGGGGTGAATATCTAGTGCTTAAAGCCTACAGATTCGAGAGCAAGGCAGAGAGGAACTACGGCAACTACTTTGGCGGCTGCGGCGGCCTGGGCTGGGGCTATGACGGCCTGGGCTGTGGCTGTGGCTGTGGCGGCTACCGGGGCCTGGGCTGGGGCTACGGCTTCCCCTACGGCTATGGCTGTGGCTTTGGCCATGGGTACAGATTTGGCTGCTACCTCCCATCCTGCTCTGGGAGCTACTGGTCCTCCGGCTTCTACTGAGAGACCTGTCTGTGCTGGGGTCTCGGGGTTCATTCTGCAGGATCTGTTCTCTGCCCCAGGGTCCTGTAATCCAGCGCATTCCTGCTTAGCCTTGCTCCGGTTCTGATGACTTACTTGTCAGATGGACACCTAGCTTCCAGGAGAGGCCATGACTTTGCTAACTGTGTGTGAATGACCACAGTCACCCAGATCCTATCCCACTGAGATCTCTCAGGCTCCCCGTCCCCCACCAGGATGCTGGCCTTGTCCTTTTGGTGTGAAGTAATCGTCATATCTCCTTGACCTCCCCATCTTGCTGTCGTTCGTTGCTGGAGATATATGTCATTATTTATTTTTAATAAAGCTCCTTCGTTTGCTTGAGGAAACAAACCCGGTTTTCGTGGTAGTTTGTTTCTCCTTGTCAGGTTTGCATTTCCCTCCTCTGCCCTCTTTTTGTCACACTGCAGGACTTTTGAATTACTTAAAAAGCTATCATGATGTCGTGGATAGAGCTCGGGCCTGGGAGACAGGAGGTCATGGGTTCTAATTCTGGCTCTGCCACTTGTCTGCTGTGTGACCTTGGGCAAGTCACTTCACTTCCCTGGGCCTTCATTACCTCATCTGTCAAATGGGAATTGACTGTGAGCCCAATGTGCCACAGAGACTGTTTCCAACCTCATTAACTTGTGCTTAGAGCAGTGCTTAGAGCAGTGGCTGGCACATAGTAAGCACTTAACAAATACCATGGTTATTATTATTATTATTATTATTGCTCTAGAAGCCAGCTGTTGGGGAAGGGGGCAGTTTGGACAGAACTGTGAGTCATCCTCAGTGTCATCATCATTTTCATTACCTACTCTGAGCAGGATCCTGTTGTAGCCATTTGGGATCACAGAGCAGATGCTCAAGGTTTGGTCCCAGCCTTTCATGGCCTTGCAATGCGATCTCGATCCTCAGATTGAGTGTTAGCTAGATGCCAGGTTGGATCGCGCTCTGTCTCCCAAAGGGCACATTAGTCTCCTTGATTTGGTTTTCTTCCTCACTGTCTATCAGTGCATCACTGGGCAATGTGCTGCGCTCATAGTGGCAATTAGTGACCGCCTTTGGTTTGCGTATCTTGGGTTTATCTAGTATAAGGCGGTGGATACACTTGGTGTTCTTTGGGCGAGTTATTTAAACCCTGATACTCTGTTGTTCCATGTTTAACACTTTTCCCAGCAGTTAGTTGGAGAAACAGCATGCCCCGGTGGAGAGAGCACAAGCCTGGGAGTCAAAGGCCCAGTGTTCTAATCCCAGATTCGCCACTTACCTGCTCTGTGACCGTGGGCAAGTCACTTCACTTTTCTGGGCCTCAGTTTCCCCATTTGTAAAATGGGGATTCAATACCTCTTCTCCCTCCTACTCATGAGGGACTTAATCATCTCATATCTACCCCAGTGCTTAGTACAGTACTTGACACATAGTAAGTGCTTAACATATACCAAAATTGTTATTATTATTATTACAATTATTAGTAACACAGTACTTAGCACACAGTAGGTGATCAGTAAATGCTATTGAATGAATCAGTGAATGCTGATACTGCCAAGCCTTTTGTAAAAGCACTTAGTACAGTGCTCTGCACACAGTAAGCACTCAATAAATACAATTGAAAGAATGAAAGAACCACTTGCATGCCTTGTGGGGGTAAATCCTAGAATAATCAGTGTCAAGGAACTCTTATGTGACTCCCTCCAGAGCTGTCAGTGATGCCCTGGCAAGTTAGAGGAGCAGCGTGGCCTAGTGGAAAGAGCCCTGACTTGAGAGTCAGAGGACCTGGGTTCTAATCCTGACTTCACCACGTGCCTGTTGTGTGACCTTGGTTGAGTCACATAACTTCTCTATGCTTCAGTTACCTCATCTGTAAAATGGGGATTCAATACTTGTTCTCCCTCCTATTTAGATTGTAAGCCCTATGTGGGACAGGGACTGTGTCAGACCTGATCATCCTGTACCTTCACCATTGCTTAGAATAGTGCTTGGCACAAAGTAAGTGCTTAACAAATGCTATAATAATAATAATAGAGAAGCAGCGCGGCTCAGTGGAAAGAGTGCGGGCTTGGGAGTCATCGGTCATGGGTTCTAATTCCAGTTCTGCAACTTATCAGCTGTGTGTCTTTGGGCAAGTCACTTACCTTCTCTGTGCCTCAGTTACCTCACCTGGAAAATGGGGATGAAGACTGTGAGCCCCATATGGGACAACCTGATTACCCTGTATCTCCCCCAGTGTTCAGAACGGTGCTTGGCACATAGTAAGCACTTAACAAATACCCAAATTATTATATTATTATTAGTGATAATTAGCAGTCTGCTGCTGGAACCCGAGTTATGTCTTTTTCCTTCCTCTTCTTTCCCCTCCTCTAGCTCCTCCATGCTTACTGTAAATAGATTTTGTCTGCCTGTTTGCCAGTCTTGCCCATTAGATGGTCAGCAGGACTGGGTGTTTTAACTCAGTTGTGCCTACTACTGATTCATTGATTGATTGGTTGATTGATTGGGTCTACCCCGGATTGCCTTCCCAACAGTCAGATGTGCTCATTTTTGGTTGCAAGAAGCCTCTCATCTGCATTTACAACAGGCTCTAAATGAGAAAACCTGGAAGAGGATGAAACGTGTCTTGTGAGCGTGGACTTTGAAGACTCTGCAATCACTCCTTATTACAGGCACGAGATTGGGGACCGAGGACTCGGAGCAAGGAATGAGATCAACCTATAACATCCTTAATGAGGGTGGGAATTCTCCCCGCACCCCAAACTGGAAGGTTAATGAGGAATTTTTATGTGATTTGTCCCCAGGAACGCAAACGAGTAGAGTCTGTGTTGGCTTCACCCTGGTCAAGTGAGTATAAAAGGCCCGGGCGGACCGTGGCATTCAGACTCACGTCCCTTCCTCTCCTCCACACGACTGAACCCTCCATCTCCAACGCCATGAGCTGCTACTACGGCAACTACTTCGGCGGCTGCGGCTACGGTGGCCTAGGCTGGGGCTTCGGCGGCCTGGGCTGCGGGTACGGCTGCGGTGGTTACCGGGGCCTGGGCTGGGGCTACGGTTACCCGTATGGCTATGGCTGCGGCTTCGGCCGTGGATACGGATACGGCTTCTAATGAGGGACCAGTCCAGTGCTGTCTTGGAGCGTGTTTTTTGGGGAGCCGTGAAGTGTGGAACTAGAAGGTCCAGCCCGAGCCGACCCTGCTCAGCTTGGGGCCTCCCCTTCCGGCCCAGACTTCCACCCAGATGAGCTGCCTGTTGAGTCCAGACATGTTTCCCTGAGATGATTCCAATTCTCCCTATTGTAGCTGGCATTTCTATCGTCAGTGTGGGGATCCATCCAGTCTCCCGGCATCCTTTATCTGGAGGGGCTTCATGTTGGGGAGATTTCTGAGCTCACCATCCAATAAACTTCTGCTCCCTCCACGCGCTTGTGGTGGTTGGTTTGATGTATTTATCCATGAGATGTGTTCCTAGTTTGTACTGACTTGATTGGTAGAAGATTAGAGAAGCAGCGTGGCTTAGTGGAAAGAGCCCGGGCTTTGGAGTCAGAGGTCATGGGTTCAAATCCCAGCTCCACCAATTGTCAGCTGTGTGACTTTGGGCAAGTCACTTCACTTCTCTGGGCCTCAGTTCCCTCATCTGGAAAATGGGGATTAAGATTGTGAGCCCCACGTGGGATAACCTGATCACCTTGTAACCTCCCCAGCGCTAAGAACAATGCTTTGCACATAGTAAGCACATAACAAATACCATCATTATTATTTTTATTGGTAGAGAACAGAAGCATTAGGGTCATGGTTTGGCTGGGCCACGTCGGCTGACAAAGCAGGTGAATAAGTGTCCGGCTTCCCAGTCCCGTGGCCCTGGGTCATCTCCTGGGTGATTCTGTTCCCACTTCCAGGCTCTGTGGGTGGTCCGTGGCCTCGTGGTTTAGACACAGAAGTCCGATTGAACCTGGCCCGATCTCTTTGTGTGTGTCCGTTGTTTTTCTCAGCCCACACCTCTTCCAGGTAGTGTGGCACTTGGTTGCTCTGGGGCTTCGAAGAGGTTCCCTCAACAGTTTGGCTCCTGGGGTAACTGCCGTGCCGCCTTGTCCAGCCCCACCCCTAGAAGAGTTTTAGAGCTGCCCATGTCACTGGCCGCTGGTAAACCCAGCTACTTTCAGGGGCTCTTTTTGGGCGGTGCTGCATCATCGTCTAAGGGGAAAGCGCTCCCCAGAGGAACGGAAGGTGATTCTAATGCTGGTTCTCAGTCCTCGGCAACCCCTAGTGGGAAGCTAAAATCCGACTTCCTGCATGCGGAATCCCACTGCCCCCCTCTGCGAGTGGGATGGTGGTGGAGGAGGTACAGGACCCCCTCACTTCTTCAGGTCATCAATCCATGGTAGGGGGTGAGCGCCTGCCTACTAAGGTGCAGAGCAGTCTGCATCCAATCATTCATCCATTCAGTCAGTCAGTCAGTCGTATTGAGTGCTTACTGTGTGCAGAGCACTGGACTAAGTACTTGGGAAGTATAAGTTGGCAACATATGGAGGCATTCTAGACTGTGAGCCCACCGTTGGGTAGGGACTGTATATGTTGCCAACTTGTACTTCCCAAGAGCTTAGTCCAGTGCTCTGCACACAGTAAGTGCTTAACAAATACTATAATAATAATAAGGCCCTACTGAGAGCTCACCTCCTCCAGGAGGCATTCCCAGACTGAGCCCCTTCCTTCCTCTCCCCATCGTCCCCCTCTCCATCCCCCTCATCTTACCTCCTTCCCTTCCCCACAGCACCTGTATATATGTATATATGTTTGTACATATTTATTGCTCTATTTATTTATTTATTTATTTTACTTGTACATATCTATTCTATTTATTTTATTTTGTTAGTATGTTTGGTTTTGTGCTCTGTCTCCCCTTTTAAACTGTGAGCCCACTATTGGGTAGGGACTGTCTCTATATGTTGCCAACTTGTACTTCCCAAGCACTTAGTACAGTGCTCTGCACACAGTAAGCGCTCAATAAATACGATTGATGATGATGATGATGAGGATAATAGAGAAGCAGCGTGGCTCAGTGGAAAGAGTGCGGGCTTGGGAGTCAGAGATCATGGGCTCTAATTCCAGTTCTGCCACTTATCAGCTGTGTGTCTTTGGGCAAGTCACTTAACTTCCCTGTGCCTCAGTTACCTCAGCTGGAAAATGGGGATGAAGACTGTGAGCCCCATGTGGGACAACCTGATTACCCTGTATCTCCCCCAGTGTTTAGAATGGTGCTTGGCACATAGCGCTTAACAAATACCCAAATTATTATTATTATTATTAGTGATAATTAGCAGTCTGCTGCTGGAACCCGAGTTATGTCTTTTTCCTTCCTCTTCTTTCCCCTTCTCTAGCTCCTCCATGCTTACTGTAAATAGATTTTGTCTGCCTGTTTGCCAGTCTTGCCCATTAGATGGTCAGCAGGACTGGGTGTTTTAACTCAGTTGTGCCTACTACTGATTGATTGATTGATTGATTGATTGATTGGATCTACCCCGGATTGCCTTCCTGACAGTCAGATGTGCTCATTTTTGGTTTCAAGAAGCCTCTCATCTGCATTTACAACAGGCTCTAAATGAGAAAACCTGTAAGAGGATGAAACGTGTCTTGTGATCGTGGGCTTTGAAGACTCTGCAATCACTCCTTATTACAGGCACGAGATTGGGGACCGAGGACTCGGAGCAAGGCATGAGATCAACCTAAAACATCCTTAATGAGGGTGGGAATTCTCCCCCCGCCCCAAACTGGAAGGTTAATGAGGAATTTTTATGTGATTTGTCCCCAGAAACGCAAACAAGTAGAGTCTGTGTTGGCTTCACCCTGGTCAAGTGAGTATAAAAGGCCCGGGCGGACCGTGGCATTCAGACTCACGTCCCTTCCTCTCCTCCACACGACTGAACCCTCCATCTCTGACGCCATGAGCTGCTACTACGGCAACTACTTCGGCGGCTGCGGCTACGGCGGCCTAGGCTGGGGCTACGGCGGCCTGGGCTGTGGCTACGGCTGCGGCGGCTACCGGGGCCTGGGATGGGGCTACGGCTTCCCCTATGGCTACGGCTGCGGCTTCGGCCGTGGATACGGATTCGGCTGCTACCGCCCGTCCTGCTCCGGGAGCTACTGGTCCTCCGGCTTCTACTGAGGGATGCCATTGAGCTCCAGAGTCTTGGAATGTGGTCCCTCGGGCTCCTGCAGTCCTCAGCTGTATTTCCAGTTTAGCTTCGTTATCATCTTCAATCTGCCACTGAGGTCACCAAAAGAGGCCCGGGCAGTGCTGGCAGCAGAAACTGGACCAACCCGGATCACTTCCAACCTCTTCTTCTCCATCTTCCCAACCTCAAGATGTTTGCTTTTTCAACTTTGAGGCTCCCTCTGCCCTTGTGACACCAACTCTTCAAGATCAGCCATGTCTGAGGATGTTTCTGGCTTAACCGTTCAATAAACTTGAAAGCTTTGAATCCTGGTATTTCTCCCATTTTGTTTCCCTTCCTCCATGGTAAAGTGTGCTGTCTTGACACCAGCATTTTCCATAATAATAAAAAGCACTAGGCTCAAAGTCTAACAAGAAGGGAGAATAGATATATAGATGAGGACGATGAGGTACAGAGAAGTGATATGCCCACAGTCACCCAGTGGGCCTGTGACAGAGCCATTATTAGAACCCAGGTCTTCTGGCTCCCAGGCCTGTGCTCTTTCTACTAGGTCACGTTGCTTCTCCATTAGGGCGGCCACTCTGTCCACTGCATGAAGGCAGAGGAGGGGTGGTTTTTTTATGGTATTTGTTAAGGGCTTACGATGTGCCAGGCACTGTACTTTTGTGTTGAAAGTCACCAACTAAAGGGAGGCATGTGGGATAATAATAACAATTATGGTATTTGTTTAGTGCTTACTATGTGCCAGGCATGTGCTTCTTTGGTCAGGTACTATACTAGCCTTCCTCTAACAAATGGTCCCATTTCTCTCCTGCATCACCACTGGCCAGACAGGCCCCCAGAGCAGAATCTCCACTTCTCTCCTTCCTCAGGGTGAGTGGGCGCCTGACTGATATCTCTCTATCAGGATCAGAAACAGTTGCCCTCTTTGTGCCTATCACCGCCTCCTCTGTGGCTGTGATTGTAGCTGGTTCTCCACAGGCAGTGGCTCTGGTGCCCCTCCGAGTCCCCCCCAAGAGTGATTCTTTGGAAGCAGCTGCCCCTCTGGGCCTTTTAGGAAGGAAATCACGGAAGGGCCATCGACTCCCATGTAATGATAATAATAATACCCGAACCCTACCTTCGCAGGGCTGTTGCGAGGGGCAAATTAAAATTACTAATGTAAGGTGCTTTGGTCATTAAAGCCCACATAGAATCCCATCCCCGTGAGATAGACCAAAGCATGAGACTGCCCTGGACACTGGGCCACAAGGATTAAGTTGTGGATATATTTTCTTCCTGGAACAAGTTTCCACTGATGCTCCTCCTCTAGACTGTAAGTTTGTTATGGGTAGGGAATGCCTGTTATATTGTTATAATACTGTTGTGTTGTAATAATAATGGCATTTATTAAGGGCTTCGCAGTGTGGCTCAGTGGAAAGAGCCCGGGCTTGGGAGTCAGAAATCATGGGTTCTAATCCCGACTCCACCACTAATCGGCTGTGTGACTTTGGGCAAGTCACATCACTTCTCTGTGCCTCAGTTACCTCATCTGTAAAATGGAGATGAAGACTGTGAGCCCCACCTGTGACAACCTGATCACCTTGTAGCCCCCTAGTGCTTAGAACAGTGCTTTGCACCTAGTAAGCACTTAATAGATATCATCATTATTATTACTATTATTACCCTGCACACAGTAAGTGCTCAATAAATATAACTGATTGATTGATGCTGAAATTCACCTCTGAGTGTAGATGTGATTAAAAAGGCCTCTGCGGAACCAACAATTGTGCCTGAACTGTGCACACAGAAAGGTCGACCCTAGCTGTGCTGCTGTATCTGTTGTCTGTGGCCCCTGGTGCTGTTTTGAGTTCTTCTTCCTTGTCTCCATCCTTATGAAGCCTCTGCTCAGAAGGAGTCCTCCTTTGTCTCGGTTGTGGTGCACCGTGCGGGTCGGTCCTTGGCAGCTTGCGGCATTGTCTGAGGTTTTGCTCTACTGTGTTGACCTACATTTAGTGTATCTATCCCAGTGCTTAGTACAGTGCTTGGCATGTAATAAATGCTGAGCAGATACCACAGTTATACTTATTCTTATTCAGAAGCAGCATGGCATAATGGGTAGAGCACGGGCCTGCGAGTTAGGAGGTCATGGGTTCTAATCCCAGATACACTACTTGTCTGTTGTGTGACCTTGGGCCAGTCACTTCACTTCTCTGTGCCTTAGCTACCTCATCTGTCAAATGGAGAGAAATATCTCCCCTGCTCTTCTTGCTTTCAGTTTCTCAATTTCAGCTCATTCTTTGGCAGGTCAGTCTGCTGCCATTTGGTCTTCCCATATATCAATCAATCTTCTATCAATGGTATTTATTGGGTGCTTACTATGTGCAGAGCACTGTACTGCAGAAATTGTGAGAGTACAATACAACAGAATTAGTAGATACATTCCATGTTCATAATGAGCTTACAGTCTAGAGGAGGAAACAGATATTAATATGAACAAATAATTGACAATATATATTTTAAAAATACGTTCATACGTGCTGTGGAGTTGGGCGTGGGGTAAATATCAAATGTCCAAGGGTCACAGATCGAAGTTGCATCCAGCATCGCACCCAGCAAAGCTGTGTTAAGGTGAGCGAGGCTTCAATGTATAGGAGACTGACAATTACTCTCCCCACCTTCAAAGGATTTATTAAAGGCATATCTCCTCCAAGAGGTGTTCCCTGTCTAAGCCCTCCTTTCCTTTTCTTCAACTCCCTTCTGCATCACCTTGACTTGCTCCCTTTATTCATCGCCCCCCTCCCAACCCCACAGCACTTAAGTACATCTCTATAATTTGCTTATGTATATTAATGTCTGTCTCCCCCTCTTAACTGTAAGGTCATTGTGGGCAGGGAATGTGTCTGTTGTATTGTTAAAATATGCTCTCCCAAGCACTTAATACAGTGCTCTGTACACAGTAAGCGCTCGGTAAATACAATCGACTGATTTACTGACTTTGTTGGTGATCCTGTGTAGCCATTCGATGTCTGGTGGAACTTGTAAGCATTGTGATGGAATGGCTCAAGGAGGCAGGTGTGGTATCTGTGGAGAGCCAGGTCTCTCACCCACAGGGAAGCTTGGACAGCATTAATAATAATAATAATAATAAGGGTATTTGTTAAGCGCTTACTATGTGCCAGGCACTTCATTCTTTCAATCATATTTACTGAGTACTTACTGTGTGCAGAGCACTGTATTAAGCTCTTGGGAAGTACAATTCGGCAACAAATAGAGACAGTCCCTACCCAACAATGGGCACTGGGGTGGATACAAGCCAGTCAGGTTGGACACAGTCCCTGTCCCACACAGGGCTTCCAGTCTCAATCCCCATTTTACAGATGAGGAAACTGAGGCACAGAGAAGTCAAGTGATTTGCCAAGGTCACACAGCTGACACGTGGAGGATCTGGGATTAGAACCCAGGTCCTTCTGACTCCTGGGCCCATGCTCTATCCACTAAGCCACGCTGTTTCTGTAGCCCCCATGACACTACAGCTCTGTAGACCTTTAGTTTGGTCTGGAGTCCGATACCTTGTGACCACTACACTTTATTTATATTAATGTCTGTCTCATCCTGTAGACTGTAAGCTCATTGTGGGCAGGGAATGTATCTGTTATATTGTATTGTACTCTCCCAAGCTCTTAGTACAGTGCTCTGCACATGATAAGTGCTCAATAAATGCAATTGACTGACTGCCTGACTCTGTTTGATGGGCCCCCAGAGGACCTACTGGCCTTCTTCATGTGGTTCCCTACTTGCTTGTCTGTTGCGGAGTCATTGTTCAGTGTGCTATTTGAGGCCCAGTGTACTGAGACAGCTTTTAGCTTTCTTTTTCCAATATAGAGTTTTGGTTATGCAGGTGGCTCCTCTGATGCAGGCTGATAGGTCACTTTGGATTCTTTGGGCCTACCATCCGTCTGCCTGCGATGTTTGGCTGATTTTGCAAAGCAGCTTACAATCATTGCAGTGAATAGAAAACTAAATGTTGTGCTGTAGCCCTTCTCTTCCTATCCAGGGTTATTTTTGAAGGGTTTTTTTTTCCCTGTTTAGAGGTTCCATAGGGGTAGCCAAGGCCAGTGGCTGGTGGTGAGATCCAGAGCCCGGGGTGAAGTCTGGGTTTGGGGGGAAAGGGAGTGCTGTCCTCAGAAAAAAGTGGATGATTGCTTACGTGGACTGGGTCTTTCCCCTGAAACCCAAACAGCCTCTAGATTTTGCTCTGTTTGAACTCCGAACTGGCAATTGCATTCCTGAGCCAGGTGGGGTGGGCTGGATTCATTGAAACTGGAAAAGGGGGTAGTGAGAACAGTCAGTATCTGTGGATTTCAAATTCTCCAAGCATGAAGACAGAGGTCCAGGAGCGTGGTCATAACTCCATTCTTCCAAGCATCAGATTGTACTAGCGTACTCTCCCAGTGCTATGCACACCTTAGGCCATTAGTAAATGAATGATGAATAATAAATGAAGGAGCATGGCTTAGTGGATAGAGCATGGGCCTGCGATTCAGCAGGTCATGGGCTCTAATCCAGGCTCTACCATTTGTCTGCTGTGTAACCTTGGGCAAGTCACTTTACTTCGCTGTGCCTCAATTACCTTGTCTGTAAAATGGGGATTGAGACTGTGAACCCCACGTGGGACAGGTACAGTGTCCAACCCGATTTCCTTGTATCTACCCCAGCACTTCATACAGTGCCTGGCTCATAGTAAGCACTTAACAGATGCCATAATTATTAATTATTATTATAAAAACCACAGACCGATTGAGCCATCGCCAGCCATGGACTGATGGGCCGATTGGATTCAGAATGTGGGGCTCATTGGACCCTGGGCTTGATCTAGCATGGTTTTGATGTCTATTTTGTAGCTTTGAAAGGAAAAGTGTTCTAATCCTGGCAATGCCACTTGTCTGCTGTGAGACCTTGGGCAAATCACTTCACTTCTCTTGGCCTCAGTTACTCATCTGTAAAATGGGGATTAAGACTGTGAGTCTCATATAATAATGATGGTATTTAGTAAGCGCTCACTATGTGCAAAGCACCATTCTAAGTGCTGGGACATGGACTGTGTCCAACCTAATTAGCTTCTATTTACCCCAGCGTTTAGTACAGTGCCTGGAACATAGTAAAGGCTTAACCAAACACCATATAAAAGGGGTAATGGAGGAAAGAAATTCTTCAGTGGTGGGCGGGGGACTCGTGGCCGGGGGTGAACGCCCTCAGTGGAGGATGAAACGTGACTGGTGAGTGTGGACTTTGAAGACTCTGCAATCACTCCTTATTGCAGGCACGAGATTGGGGACTGAGGAATTAGGACGAGGCATGAGAGCAACCAAAAACGTCCTTAATGAGGATGGGATTGGTCCCTGCGCCACAAACCAGCAGGTTAATGAGGGATTTTTATGTGATTTGGCCCCTGGAATGAAAATAAGAAGAGTTTGTGTTGACCCCGCCCTGGCCGGGCCAGTATAAGAAGCAGGGGAGGACGACAACATTCAAACTCGTGTCTCATCTTCTCTTTCACACGACTGAACCCTCCATCTCCCACACCATGAGCGGCTACTACGGCAACTACTATGGCGGCTGCGGCTACAATGGCCTGGGCTGTGGCTACGGCTGTGGCAGCTACCGAGGTCTGGGCTGGGGCTACGGCTTCCCCTACGGCTACGGATGTGGCTTTGGCTCCGGCTACGGCTGCGGCTTTGGCCGTAGATATGGTTTTGGTGGCTGTCGCCCATCCTGCTGTGGGAGCTACTGGTCCTCCTGCTTCTACTGAGGGACCTGTGGAATGTTTGGAAGCCCTCTTTTGCAATCCTTGCATCCCACATTCTCCTTCAGTTCATCTTCTGCCACCGTCCCTCGCCTGGCTTGTTGAGATCGAGGGTGTGATCCCCGGATCGTCACTTCCCCGGTCTCACGGCTCCCCTCTTCTGACACGCATGCTTCTCTTCTCATACTTTCACGTCATCATCCCATTCTCTCTCTTCACAGTATTTGAAATTTGAGAGAATTTGTGAATAAACATTTTTAATTATGGCCAGCTAGGACACTTTTTTGTGGACAAGGAGTGTGCTGCTGGAGACTTGGCAGACTTTGAGGCCATTGGCCCCAAAGAGAGCTTCGTCAGAGTTCATTCACCTTCTTAAATGTCGATTGCTCCATCTGCGGCTTGAAATCCCAAAGTCACCATGAATCTAGACCTTGCTTATGGCAAGGGGAGAGGAATAGGGAAATCAAGTGTGGTCCTTGGGAACTATATCTGTTCCCCTATGTATTTGACAATCTCTCTCCTCCATGCCTCGGCAGTGAGTTCCGTGTCAAGTTGGGGCAACTCTTTGCAGTGGGGTCGTGCTGGGCCCCCGGGGAGTCAGGATGCCCTGTGGACATTTTTGTCGGCAGGGGAATTGTTACCCCCATGAGTGGCTGGACCGTCCATGTCCCTGGACACAATGCCAGGCGGGATGCAATGCCAGGCAGAGAGTCTGAGACCAAAGTCTGGGCCTCAGGGACTTGTTCTTGGTATGACCTGAATCCTCCCAGCCACCAAAGAGGAATATCTTTTGTTTTTATTCTTTCTTGTTATTGTTCTTCTTGATTTTCTTTCAAGTTCTTGCCTTTTGCAAAAATATTGGATTGGTTCTGTGCTGTTTCCATGACCCTATAAGCTGTTGGTTCTTTTTTCTTTAAAAAAATTTTCTTTTGTTAAGTGCTTACTTTGTGCCAGACACTTAAGTGCTGGGGTAGATACAAGCTAATCAGTTTGGACACTGTCTATGTCCCACATGGGGCTCTTAATCCCCATTTTACAGATGAAGGAACTGAGGCACAGAGAAGATAAATTACTTTCCCAAGATTGCATAGCAAACAAATGGTGGGAGTCGGAATTAGAACCCAGGTCCCTTTTTCTCCCAGGCCCATGCTCCATCTACTAGGCTACACTGCTTTTCTCAGTGGTCTTAGGAAATCAAATATCTGCCAGTGAAGCTGCCTGGCTTAGCGGAAACTGCACGGGTTTGGGGGGTCAGAGGTCATGGGTTCTAATCCTGGCTTCACCACTTTTCAGCTGTGTGACTTTGGGCAAGTCAGTTAACTTCTCTGAACCTCAGTTTCCTCATCTGTAATATGGGGATTAAGACTATGAACAGCACAGGGGCAACCTGATTACCTTGTATCTACCCCAGAGCTTAGAACAGTGCTTGGCACTTAGTAAGCGCTTAACAGCTACCGTCATCATCATCATCTGATGGTGGCCACTGACGGTCCAGCCACCATTTATCAGTTGTTTTATAAAAGGAGAGATAAAGGAGAGAGGGAGAAAAGCATTATCATTCAAGTTAGAAGATGATGCTACTGAAGGTGAGAATTTTATTGGGGTGTGAGTGTGACTGATGATCCCAATGTTTACTCAACCACCCTTTTAGACTCTGCACCCAGAAAGATCTCCCCTGCTGTTATACTGCTGTTATACTGCTGTTCTTGTTACCCCCAGGTCCTAGTGCAGTTTTGTTTCCCCATCCTTGAGTCATTATCTTCCTGAAGCCTCTGCTTTAAGATGTTCACCCCTATTTCTAATTGCTATATACCAGTCTGGTTTTCCTTGTGCTGCTGTCTTCCAGCTGCAAGGTCACAGAGTTAAGAGTTTTGACTTTACTGCATCTTGAAAGTGTCTCTCCCATCCTCCCTGTTATCGATGGTCCCGTTTTGACTAACTATCCGGTGGCTGCTTGGAGATTCAGATTGCCGTCTGATGTCTTCACACGTCCTGGGCATTTAAGGTATGACAGTGCCACAAATGCTAGAGGGTTTTTGATCCCAAAGGTCCTCCAGTTTTCCCTGAAAAGTGCTTGTGTCTGGAGCTGTTTGGATTCAGTGCTTAGAACAGCGCTTTGCACATAATAAGTGCTTAATAAATGCCATTATTATTACTGGTTTCAGAGTCGGTTTCATTGGATTGAGTTGGGTTGATGGGTGGAGCGAAAGAGGAGGGATTATTTAATTAGAGGGAGCAGAGCAGCCCGGTATGTGCTACCAAAGAGCAGTGCATCTGGTGAGCCCGGAAATCACCTCCCATTAAAGGCCCAAGTTTCATCCAGGAGAACCTAACAAATTAGCAGGACAATTCCAGCTTTTTTAATGGGACCCAGCCCTCATGTCCAGGAGGAGGTACCAGATTAATGAGCTGTGTCATGCAAATGAATGTGCTAATGACGAGAGGGTTTTGTGGTGTTGAACACCCCAGATAAAAAATGTTGAGAGGCTCCATAGAGAGAGGGTCATTTGGATTCAGGAAACCTGTCTTTATATCCACCCGAGCTCACAACCCCTAGTGCCATAAGCTCCTACTCTGGTTACTACTAGAGAAGCAGCGTGGCTCAGTGGAAAGAGCCCGGGCTTTGGAGTCAGAGGTCATGGGTTCAAATCCCAGATCCGCCAATTGTCTGCTGTGTGACTTCGGGCAAGTCACTTAACTTCTCTGAGCCTCAGTTCCCTCATCTGTAAAATGGGGATGAAGACTGTGAGCCCCCCGTGGGACAACCTGATCACCTTGTAACCTCCCCAGCACTTAGAACAGTGCTTTGCACATAGTAAGCGCTTAATAAATGCCATCATTATTATTATTATTACTAAGGCAGCCTGAGTTGTGGCTGCGGCCATGGTGGCTACTGAGGCCTGGGCTGGGGCTATGACTTCCCCTACAGCTTCAGCTGTGAATACAAATTCGGCCGCTGCTGCCCATCCTGCTCCAGGAACTGCTGGTCCAACTGCTGGTCCTCTGGCATCTACTGATGGACACTTTGAGTTTATGTGGCCATGCAGTGTTGCTCATAGTTCCCTTGCTGCTGCTCCGAGTTCCTTCACAGATGCTAATCTGTCGTCAAAATCCCCAAACCTGATTTCCACCAATGGCCTCCATCTTCTTCCCTGATAGACTCCATCATCTCCTTTAATGGTCCTTTTCCCCACTAATCTCCATTTTCTTCCCCTGTGGTCTCTATTTCCTCAGCCTCCGTCTTCTCCCTCAGTGTTCTCCATTTTCTTTCCCAGTGGTCTTCTCCCCCAATAATCTCCATCCTCTACTCTGGCACTCTTCTCTTCCAACAATCTCCATCTTTTTTCTTGCCCTGATTCTGGTCGACAGAGTTGTTAAGGATGTGAACAGGGCTAGCATGGCACTGCTGTTCACAAACTCCCAAAGGTCCAGCGTGAAGTCACACCCACTGAAACATGGGAGTGATAAATTCAAAAGAAACAAAAGGAAACACTTCTTCACACAGAAGGTGGAAGACATGAGAAGCAGTGTGGCTCAGTGGAAAGAGTGTGGACTTGGGAGTCAGAGGTCATGGGTTGTAATCCTGGCTCTGCCACTTATCAGCTGTGTGACTTTGGGCAAGTCACTTAACTTCTCTGTGCCTCAGTTACCTCATCTGGAAAATGGGGATGAAGACTGTGGGACAACCTGATTACCTTGTATCTCCCCCAGCACTTAGGACAGTGCTTGGCACATAGTAAGTGCTTAACAAATACTGAAATTATTATTATTATTATATGGAATTTGGTCCCACAGCAGGGGGCACAGATCAGAATTATTAATTAACTGGGAGGAGTCTAGGTAGATCCATAGATGACTAGCCCATGTTGGGTTACCATAGGAAAAATCAGAGATGGAGAGGCAGAAATAGGGAGGTTGAATGTTTTGTGCTGGAGGGAAAATCGGGGATGGAAAGGGGAGAGTTGGTGAGTTGGATGGTTCATGCTGAGTCACTTGGTGGGGAGTCAGGGATGGAGAGGGGTGAGTTGGGTGTAGGATGGTCTGGGCTGGGTTACTTGGGGAGAGTCAGATATGGAGGGGGCGTAGTCAGGGGTATTTGGTAGTCTGCGCTTGGGAGGATCAGGGTTGTTGGATGGTTATGTGTGGGTCACTGGAAGAAGAATCTTGGCCTGGACAGACAGTGAGATGACTGTAGAGGTTGAGTTTGAGGGCTGATGTTTCAAGCCCAGAGTTTGTCCACCCCCATTCTATGGAATTGTTGATCCCAAGAGGAGCAATGTCTTGGGCAGCTGAGAGAGGAGGATTAAGTCCCAGGCTCAGTAAGTTCTCTCAAACCTGGGAAGGCAGGTGGAGAGCGGATCCGCCAGTTCAGGTTGAGACAGATCATGCCTCTGAGATCACAAAGCCGCATGGTGGGGATGCATGTATGGATGGTTCAGTTGGAGGCTGATAGTGGTGAGAATTTGGAAGACACACCAATCTGTTCTCATTATGGGGTCAGACTTGATTTGGGGAACCCTGACTTAACATCACCTGTCTACATGTTTTGTTTTGTTGTCTGTCTCCCCCTTCTAGACTGTGAGCCCCTTGTTGGGTAGGGACCATCTCTATGTGTTGCCGACTTGTACTTCCCAAGAGCTTAGTACAGTGCTCTGCACACAGTAAGTGCTCAATAAATATGACTGAATGAATGAATCCAGGGAAATGAAGAGTTTATTAAGGATGAGTTTCTTTCTTCCTGTTAGCAGACAGATGTAATGAGTTTTTTATCTTGTGATTTGGCCAATGGGAAGGGGAGGAGGAGAGTCTGTACAGACTTTCCATATCTGGGGGAGGTAAAAGGCACATGGAAATGGCTGAATTCAAACTCACATCCCTTCCTGTTCTCCACACTACCAACACTCTGTTTCTGATGCTATGAGAGGCTATTATAGCAACTACATTTTTTGTTTTGCTGTGTGTTTCCCCCTTCTAGACTGTGAGCCCATTGTTGGGTAGGGACTGTCTCTATATGTTGCCGACTTGTACTTCCCAAGCGCTTAGTACAGTGCTCTACACACAGTAAGCGCTCAATAAATTTGATTGAATGAATGAATGAATGAATGAACTATTTTGGTGGGCTGGGCTGTGGCTATGGCAGCCTGGGTCATGGCTACAGCTGCAGTAGGTACTGAGGCCTGCACTAGGGCTATGACTTCCCCTACAACTGCGGTTTTGGATGCGGGTATGGGAGATAGGTTGTATATCCTATCAGATAAAGAGAAGCAGCGTGGCTCAGTGGAAAGAGCCCGGGCTTTGGAGTCAGAGGTCATGGGTTTGAATCCCGATTCCGCCACTTGTCAGCTGTGTGACCTTGGGCAAGTCACTTCACTTCTCTGTGCCTCAGTTTCCTCATCTGTAAAATGGGGATGAAGACTGTGAGCCCCACATGGGACAACCTGATCATCCTGTATCCCCCCCAGCGCTTAGAACAGTGCTTTGCACATAGTGAGTGCTTAGCAAATACCATCATTATTATTATCATTATATCCCCTACCCCAGAACTATTGCCTTGAGAGCCATTCGTTTTTTCCCCCGGGAACACATATTCCTTTATGTATTTGTTCACTCCATTCCCAGGAGTTGCCACCTAAACGCTGGCTTGGCTGGATTGGGACTTGACCCAACTTCTTCCTTCATTTAGACTGTTTAACCTCCATCCGGGGCACTGGGGCGAGAATCAGCCCATTGTGTCACATATTTGACCTTCATTGTTCAGTTCCATGCATGTCCCTGGCTAATTTCCTTCTATTTGAATGGGGAGACATTTCAGGGTCTTTTCAAGTAAACCCACTCAAACTGGAATTACAGTGGTGGTCTGGTGTTTCTTCCCACCCCTAGGACTAGAAGGGAGTTTTTGCAGTGAGGTGTTTAAGACTGATTCAGACTTTGATCCCCATGTGAGACAGGGACTGTGTCCAAGTTGATTAGCTTGTGTCTACCCCAGCACTTAATATGGTGCCTGGCACATAGTAAGCGTTTAGCAAATACCATTCAAAAAAATTAGGAGAGCATTAAAAATAGGGAGATAGGGAGAGCTGTGCCCTGGTGGATTGGGATTCAGGGGAGAGTAGATTAGGGCATTAGAGGCAGGATCCTCAAGAGAGAGGTACATTAAGAGGGTGAATGTGGAAGGAGCACAGAGAACCAGCTGGTGGGGGTGGTAGGTGAGGAGAACCCATGTGTGAGCAGTAGAGAGCTGGAAAGCCAGGAGAGCAACAGCAGGCATTTCTGCTTGGTGCTGCCAGCCCCGGAGTATATTGGAGGACTGTCCAGTTCAGTCCCAGTTGTACAGAAGCAGCATGGCTCAGTGGAAAGAGCATGGGCTTTGGAGTCAGAGGTCATGGGTTCAAATCCCAGCTCCACCTCTTGTCAGCTGTGTGACTTTGGGCAAGTCACTTAACTTCTCTGGGCCTCAGTTACCTCATCTGTAAAATGGGGATTAAGATTGTGAGTCCCCCAGGGGACAACCTGATCACCTTGTAACCTCCCCAGTGCTTTGAACAGTGCTTTGCACATAGTAAGTGCTTAATAAATGCCATTATTATTATTATTATTATTCTCTCGCCTAGCCAGAGGATCAAAAGTGGGGATTGTGGGCCTGCTGGTGGGGAGACAGCCCTGGCACCCTGGGCTACACATCTCCCACATTGAGTGACCGGTAACCCCAGAGCCTGGGATGGCCTACAACTGTCTGTGGCTGCCCTGCTGGAACCGGGGCCACGGTCCACTCTCCTGAGATGACTCCTTGCACTCAGGAAGCACTCAATAAATACCACTGATCGACCGAAATGGACAAAGTAAGTAAGCACCAGGTTTGCATGCCAAATCAATCATGTTTATTTTAAAGTGGTCACCCCATAAGATTTCCTTCTACCCGGCTGGACTCGGGGTACGACTTTGATGTGTAGAGAGAGATCTGTACTCTCTCTGGTGATCCTTCTCTCCGTGAGACTGCCTCCTCGACGGACTCTGATAGTGGATGCGTCCTGGAGAAGAGGAGGAGGAGGAGGAATGCTGAGGGTCATGGGAGAGACATGCCGCTGTGGGAGCCTGGCACTGCCCCACCGCGGGGGCTCAGATCCCAAAAAGAGGCTCAGTAGCAACCAGTCCTGCAGGTCGGCTGGAAGCAAGTGGTCCGGCAGACCCTAGTAGAAAAGCACCTTGGGCGGCAGAAGCTTGGGGAGCGGCACCCGCTGAACCTGAAGCCCAGGGAGCCGCAGCCCAGAGAGCTGACCAGCGGGCCCTGGCAGGGGCTCTGGAAGCAGGAGACCCTGGGGCGGAAGCATGGGGTTTGGCAGGGGATGGAGCAGCTGGACCGACAGCTGGAGGGCTCGCAGCAGGTCTCTTGGCAGGGATCGAAGGCACAGGCTCCCCCAGAGTATTGGCCGCAGGAGTCGCTTCGGTAGACGAGGTTTCTTGGGGCGCAGGAGCCGCCGAAGGAGGTCGGGAAGCACGGGGAGCACCCGAGGGAGCGGGAGGAGAAGTTTCTGTAACAGCTGCCGCAAGACATGGTGTCTGAAGTCAGGTGTCTGTGGAGATGTAAAGAGGAGGCTATGAGCGTCTGAGTGTGTGTCTGCCCTCCTGGACAGGGACGTTTATATCCCCTGAGCAGAGGGCGTGGTAAAGTCTGTAAACACCCCTCCCAGTTTGGTACTCACTAATCTTTGGGAGAACATCCATTTAATCAGCATCATAATTGCCGATTGCTCATCCCACCTCTCCGCGCATTCCAGACCGGACTGGCCCCAACTAGCTTGGGCCGGAGGCCCGCTGTGGGGTGGAGTGGGCCCAGACTCAGAACTGGGGGGATGATGGGATATCCCACCCCTGATATCTCACTCTCCACTAACTGTGGTCTGAGGGGATGAGCCTCGTTCCTGCTGGGGGTGCCTAGGCACCCCACAGTCCAGCAGCCCAGCAGTGAGCGAGCCCCAAACTGCTGCACTGCCCATGTGCTCACCCCAGAGCCAAGGCAGAGCCGCACTCCTGGAGTAGCCCGTTGGCCAGCGAGAGGCCAGGTTTGCAGGATGAGGAATGTACAGTCTGTCTGAACCTTGTCCCTGGGGTCAATTCCTGGATTATCCTGATTCTGCTTCAGACCATAAAGGGAAGTTGGCTTTTTCCCACTTCTGAGATCCACTGTGCTGGAGAGACTTGGCTTTCTCCCAACAGAAAGACAGGTTTACCAGGGTCATGGAGGGTCATGGAGAGACAAGGCGCGCGCACACACACACACACACACACACACACACACACACACACACCCCTCCCCCCCCCCCCAACTGTATTGGGTGCTGGTAAAGGGGACGTAGAGAAGCCATGCTCCTTGCTTATCAGGTGCTGCCATTCTGATGTTGAGGAACAGGTCATGAACACACACGCACACACCTACATATGTCCATGGACTATAATGGGCACTAAAGAAGGGATACTAGGGTGAGGAGATATGGTCCCTCCCCTTCACAGGACTGTATGTGTGGCAGGATACAAACACACCCACCCACACACACATGCACACACTATAGTGGGCACTGAGGGAGGGGACAGGGAGAGAGAGGAGAAAACATGGCTTCTGCCTTCAAGGGGCTTACAGTCTGATATCAGAGACTGGACAGGCACAAATAGACTATTAGACCACACTTCAAGAATGGGGAGTATCAACATTTAAGAAAACCAGTAGCAGAAACACAAGCCTAGAATTTTCGGATAGTCCCTGACTCCTGGAGTGGGTGGGAGAGGAAGGGGCTGAAGGGGCTGCTGTGATATTGTGAAACTGAATCTGAGGAAGCAGCATGGTGTACTGAATAGAGCTGGGCCTAGCAGTCAGAAGGACCTGGGTTCTAATCCTGACTCTGCCACTTGTTTGCTGTGTGCCCTTGTGAAAGTCACCTAACTTCTCTGTGCCTCAGTTATCTCATCTGAAAAATTGGGATTAAGACTGTGAACCCCTTGTGGGATAAGAGCTACGTCCAAACTGATTTGCTTGTACCCATCCCAGTGCTTAGTACAGTGCCTGGCAAAGAGTAAGTGCTTAACAAATACAACCATTACTACAGCTATTATTTCAGTCTCCTGGGGAGATGAGGGGGTACGAAAGCAGAGGCGCAGATGATAAAAATAAAAGTTATTCTGAAATCACTCTTATTGTTCTGGGGGGACTACTGTCCTACCCCATCCAGACTGTCAGCTCCCAATTTGCGGGGTGGAGAACCTCATCTTTAGCAGACTTCCACACGGTCACTTCACCACTCAATACAGTGCTTTGCAAAGTTCATCAGAAGTGCCTTAACAAAGGGTAGTGATGGTGATGATCATGGTGATGATGTTCTAACTTGTGATCTGGTGAATACTTGCAAAGCCCTCTGGGGCCTTCCCTCCAGAGAAGCTGCATGGCTTAGTGGATTAGAGCATGGCCTGGGAGTCAGAAGGACTTGGGTTCTAATCCCCACTCCATCACTTGTTTTCTGTGTGAACTTGGGCAAGTCACTTCACTGTTTTGTGTCTCAGTTGCCTCATCTGTAAAATGGGGATTTAGTACCTCTTCCCCCTCCTTCTTAGATTGTGAACCCTTTGTGGGACAGGGACTGTGTCTGGCCTGAACATCTTGCAACTTCTCCAATGCTTAGAACAGTGCTTTGTACATAGTAAGTGCTTAACATATACAACATTTATTATTATTACTTCCTCAGTGCCAGGGGGTTGATTCCTGGTTCCCTTGGGAGCTGTCTCTACAGGAGAGATGCACGTTTCACCTTCAGCGTTGGGACTCTGACCCTCAGGGAAGAGCCAGGAACCTCTCTGACATCAGATTTGCAGACATGGTTGTCCTTCTCGCATTTTTCTGGCTTGTCTTTCTGCCAGAGTCACCTTCTTGCCTCGATGGCTATTATTATTATTATATTAAGTGCTTACTATGTGTCAAGCACTAGTCTAAACACTGGGGTAGATGCAACTTAATCAGGTTGGACACAGTCCCTGCCCTGATGGGCCACATGGTCTAAGTAGAAGGGAGAACAGGCTAATTGGATCCCAGTTTTACAGATGAGGAAACCAAGGCACAGATAAGTTAATTGCCCAAGCTCACAAAGCAGGTAACTGACTAGATTTGTCTCTGCTCTTCCTTTTGTTACTTTGTCACTGGGTGGAATTCCTCCCACCCGGGGAGGGCTAGGACACCCGGTCCCCCAAATCACCAAACATCACAGGGCAGCCAATGCTTTTGTCTGTAGGGGGAGGAGGGATGTTAATCTATGTCATCAACATCCCCAAACCTGATTTCTACCAATGGCCTCCATCTTCTTCTCCTATGGTCTCCATCTTCTCCTGTAATGGTCTTTTCCCCCAGTAATCACTATTTTCTTCCCCCATGGTCTCCATCTTCTCCACCATCAGTCTCCATCTTCTCCCTCAGTGTTCTCCATTTTCTCTCCCAATAGTCTTCTCCCCAATAAACTCCGTCCTCTACTTTGGCAGTCTTCTCTCCCAACAGTCTCCATCTTCTCCCCCAACCAAATTTGGAGAAGCAGAACTGATAGTTGGGAACTGAACTGGGGATTGGGCTGGTTTGGACCCCTGGGCAGTAAGTCTGGGTGGGGACAAGTGGACAAAGAGGGTGAGACAGTCCATGTACAGGAACATCAGCTCTCATCACTGACTTTCAGATCCATTTTTTTATGGCATTTATTAAGCGCTTACTATGTGCAAAGCACTGTTCTAAGCGCTGAGGAGGTTACAAGGTCATCAGGTTGTCCCACAGGGGGCTCACAGTCTTAATCCCCATTTTCCAGATGAGGTAACTGAGGCACAGAGAAGTTAAGTGACTTGCCCAAAGTCACAGAGCTGACAATTGGCAGAGCTGGGATTTGAACCCATGACCTCTGACTCCAAAGCCCCTGCTCTTTCCACTGAGCCATGCTGCTTCCTCATCCTAAAGGGGTCCTGAAATGTGGTGCCAGATGAGATTCCCAAGGGGTGCCTGTAGTTTCTCAGAAACCTTTCCACCTTGAACCAAGGCAGCCCAACAGCTAGGTTGGACTTGGCATCATCTCCATTTACAGTGGTTTGGGTCTGGGTTTGTATTAAGCGGCAGCGGAGCCTTGCGGAATGGGATGTCGGTGGTAATGACAGGGTCTGGGCCGTGGATCACAGCAAAACTGACCCAGTGAAAATGGCCTGAGTGTTTCCTTATTTGGCTGTTGGAAAACATTTTAGAGGAGAGGAGATGTGGGGTGAGCCAGGAACACTTCCGTTCATTGTGGTTTGTGCTGCTTCAGCAATAATAAAAATAATAACAACCAATAATTGTGATATTTGTATGGCACTTACTATATGCTAAGCACGGAACTAAGTGTTGGGGTTGGTACAAAATAGTTAGGTTCCTTATGGGGTTCACAAGTCTCAATAGAAGGCAGAACAGTTATTGAATCCCCATTTTACAGATGAGGTAACTGAGGCCCAGAGATGTGAAATGACTTGCCCAAGGTCAAACAGCAGACAAGTGACAAAACTGGGATCAGAATCCAGGTCTTGTGACTCCCCAACCTGTGAGCTTTCTACTAGGCCACATTGCTTCCTAGGGAATCTGGAGCTCTTGCACAGGAAGCTCTTGTTCCTGGTGCACTTGCACAGGGAGCTCTTCCATGGGAGCTCTTTCACGGGGAGCTCTTGTACAGGGAGCTTTTGTACAAGGAACATTTGCACTACAAGTTCTTGCACCGGGGGCTCTTTCAGCAGGAGCTCTTGTACGGGGAGTACTTGCACTGGCAGCTCTTGCACATGGAGTTCTTGTGCTAGGTCCTCTAGCATTGGGAGCTTCTGAACTGGATTCCTGGGAACCAGGAGCCTCCTCCTGGCTCAGTAAACCCTTCCAGGAGGTGGCCAGCAAAAAGTGCACAGGTATTTCTTGAGGATTAATTGTGTGGAGGATGAGAGAAGACATGGCCCTGCCCTCGAGGGGCTTACCCTTGGCACCAGTTGGCTACCAATCTCCAGTGGCTACCAATCAATCTGCGCATCAGGCAGAAACTCCTCACCCTCGGCTTCAAGGCTGTCCATTACCTTGCCCCCTTCTACCTCACCTCCCTTCTCTCCTTCTCCAGCCCAGCCCGCACCCTCCGCTCCTCTGCCACTAATCTCCTCACTGTGCCTCGTTCTCGTCTGTCCCACCATCGACCTCCGGCCCACGTTATCCCCCGGGCCTGGAATGCCCTCCCTCTGCCCATCCGCCAAGCTAGCTCTGTTGCTCCCTTCAAGGCCCTACTGAGAGCTCACCTCCTCCAGGAGGCCTTCCCAGACTGAGCCCCTTCCTTCCTCTCCCCCTCGTCCCCCTCTCCATTGCCCCATCTTACCTCCTTCCCTTCCCCACAGCACCTGCATATATGTATATATGTTTGTACAGATTTATTACGCTATTTATTTATTTCACTTGTACATATCTATTCTATTTATTTTATTTTGTTAGTATGTTTGGTTTTGTTCTCTGTCTCCCCCTTTTAGACTGTGAGCCCACTGTTGGGTAGGGACTGTTCCTATGCATTGCCAACTTGTACTTCCCAAGCGTTTAGTACAGTGCTCTGCACACAGTAAGCGCTCAATAAATACGATTGATTGATTGATTGATGTGTCAGAGGCCCCCTTTCCATGGTAAGCAGGAAATGGTTTTCCCTCATAAGAATCCCCATTCTTTATGGGTTAGATATTCATCCTCTCCCATTAAAGGTCAAATATTCACCTCCTATTAGATTTCATGTGCGTCCTGGGACACCAGGCATGCAGACTACAAAGCCAAGCATCCTCGCTGTGTTATGACTGGTTTTGTAACAATCATACGTGTGGGTTTGTTCACACAGCACGGTCTTTAAATGAACTCCACGAGGCAGCCGTATTGTTCTCCTGCAGCCAAGTGTGCACAGGGCCAATTATAGGATGTTTTGGGGGTGACATTTCCAGGCTTGGTAGACTCCTGCTAGGTTCGGTGGGGGGTGGGGGGTGAGAGGAGGGTGGAGTCGTCACCCCAGCAGCTTCTCCTCATGACCACATTAAAGTTAATAACTTCCTCTTGGTAGTACCTACAGCACATTCCTCGCCCTTCCAAGGAGCATTTTCTCCCTTCAGGACGACTTTACTTGTTGATTGAGTGGCAGGTGGAGTAGGCCAGGTGGGATCTTTGGCATAGTTGATTGAGCCTGGAAAGCAAGATTGCCCCATCCACACCAGAGAGCTGGCCAGGATCAGGCCCAAACCAGTGGCTAGGTCTTCACAAGAGCAGTAGATAACTGTCGGAAAAGAGAAAAGGGCAGAATCAATCAATCGTATTTATTGAGTGCTTATTGTGCTTACTATGTTATTGAGCACTTCTGGGTAAATTATATCCGTAATTGATTTATTAATAGTAATGTCTGTCTCCCTCTCTAGATTGTAAGCTCACTGTGGGCAGGGAAAGTGTATTGCTGACTCTGTTCTATCGTGCTCTCCCAAGTGCTGCCTACAGTGTTTTGCACACAATAAGCACTCAATAAATACGATCGATTGTGTGCAGAGCACAGTACTATGCGCTTGGGAGAATACACTGTAACAGAGTTGGTAGGCATGTTCTGTGCCCACAATGGGCTTACAGTTTAGAAGCATTTCCTGGACCCTGCATGTCAGGGTCCCTATTGCTGTTGGCTTTGCTGCCACATGCTTACATCCAAGCCAGAATTTTCTACTGGGGATGCCCCAGCAATGAGTCTGTGGGTGGACAGTGTCCACCCGCACTGACCGCTGTGGGGACCCGCAGCTGTGGTCCCAACCTGGAGCTGAGCTGAGGGAGTCTGGCTCGGGGTGGCGGGGAGTGAGGACTGGGAATGCTGGCCTTGGCACCCCAGGCTCAGAGCCCAATTTGTCTGTTCCTGGTG
Organism: Tachyglossus aculeatus; assembly: GCF_015852505.1. Classification (NCBI taxonomy): domain Eukaryota; kingdom Metazoa; phylum Chordata; class Mammalia; order Monotremata; family Tachyglossidae; genus Tachyglossus; species Tachyglossus aculeatus. Next base: position 29,491,872 of record NC_052089.1, read on the forward strand.
CCCAGAGCATTTTGTCTTTTTTTGTATTTTTATGGTATTTGTTAGGTGCTTACTATGTGCCAGGCACTCTTCTAAGTGTTGGGGCAGATTTGAGGTAATCAGGTTGGACACAGTCCCTGGCCCTCATGGGGTTCCCAGTCTTATTCCCCATATCCTTTAGGCCACGCAAAAGTCCTGACCAATTGATTTTGTTCCAACTGCAGGCTCTGCTCTGCAGGAAGGATCCAACCCAAAACCCTCTTTCCTACCCCAATCTCCATGACACTGAGGGCCATCACTTGGAGAGGGGCTGGAGCTTGGCCAACCCTGCCAGCTTTCCTTTGCTGGCATAACTGCTGCATTGGTGGAAAAGGATGTAGAACTAAGCGGATGAAGCCCAGCTGGCTGCTGAAAATGGTGGTGGGGGTCTGGCCGACATGAGGCCAGAGGCCTGACTGACATTTGTATTACCACCTCCAGCAGTTAAAGGGCTAGTAGGCCCATGCAAGATCTGTTCTTACTCTGCATTCTGAACTAGTTCGGGCCTCCTGGAATGAGGGGAATCTGAATGTGTGGTGAGCAATCCCTTTGAACTGGCCAAAAGCATTTTTTTTTTCATTTCTGAGCAATTTATTGCTCTATAATTTAACCCAAATGCAGTTGAATTTACGCACAGGTGTCTACACTTATCCTCCAGCAATTATATAGCTAAACAGATGTTTTCATAGAAAATGGGGAGTGCCAGTATGGAAGGGGTGTTGACTGACTGTCACACCCTCTGTGCAGGGGATATAAACATCCCCAACCAGGAGGGCCGACACACTCAGACGCTCACAGCCTCCTCACTGCACCTCCACAGCAACCTGACTTTGGACACCATGCCTTACAGCAGCTGTTCCAGGAACTTCTCCTCCCGCTCCCTCGGGTGCTCCCCGTGCTTCCCGACCTCCTTTGGCGGCTCCTGCGCCCTGAGCAACCTCGTCTACCGCAGTGACTCCTGCGGCTCCTACTCTGGGGGAGCCTGTGCCTTCGATCCCTGCCAGGAGACCTGCTGCGAGCCCTCCAGCTGTCGGTCCAGCTGCTCCATCCCCTGCCAGACCCCATGCTTCCGCCCCAGGGTCTCCTGCTTCCAGAGCCCCTGCCAGGGCCCGCCGGTCAGCTCTCTGGGCTGCGGCTCCCTGGGCTTCGGGTTCGGCGGGTGCCGCTCCCCGAGCTTCTGCCGCCCAAGATGCTTTTCTACTAGAGTCTGCCGGACCACTTGCTTCCAGCCGACCTGCAGGACCGGTTGCTACTGAGCATCTTTCTAGGAGCTGAGCCCCTGGGTTCAGCCGGTCAGAAGAAAGGGCTCCATGGTGATTGCTTTCCAATAAACAAAATGATTTATTTGGCATCCAGATCTGGTGCTCACCTCTCTTAGTCTGTTTTGATCAATTGGTGATTGATCAGTGGTATTTATAGGGAGCTTCCTGGGTGCAGGGAGTCTTCTCGGGGGAGCCGGCCATGGCCCCGGTTCTGAAGGGATGGGCCCAGGTGGATGTAGGCCATTCTGGTGTCTGGGGTGTCTGGTCGCTCGGTTGAGGGAGACATGCAGCCCAGCGTCCCAGATCCCAAGGCTTCTTAAAGCCTGGTCTGGGGCCATCTCGGGCTCCCTTCTGGGGCATCCTCTATATCCCCAGGAGCCAGCTGCGATTGTCCCACAGCTTGCTGTTTTGGTCCCCCTGGCTAGTTGAGAGAAGCGTCTGGGGCTGAGCTGGCCAGTCCTCCCCTCCACCCCAGGGGTTGGCGGCATGGGTCACTCACTTTGCTCCTCCTACCCTCACCCTCTAAATCTCTTTCCCCCTCCCCCTCATCACTCGGTTGAGGGGGACATGCAGCCCAGGGTCCCAGATCCCAAGGCTTCTTAAAGCCTGGTCTGGGGCCATCTCAGGCTCTCTCCTGGGGCATCCACTATATCCCTGTGAGCCAGCTGCGATTGTCCCACAACTTGCTGTTTTGGTTCCCCGGCTAGTTGAGAGAAACTTCTGGGGTTGAGCTGGCCAGTCCTTCCCTCCACCCCAGGGGTTGGCAGCATAGGTCACTCACTTTGCTCCTCCCACTCTCCCCCTCTAAATCTCTCTCCCCCTCCCCCTCTCCTTCTCTTCTCCTCCCTCCTCCCCCCCCCCCCCTTGCTCTCTCATGGTCTCTCCCTCTCCCTCACTCTTCTCCTCCATCTCTCCTTCACAACAATCCTGCCTCCAGCCCCCAGATCCTATTGTTTTCTTTCCTGGACCTCTTCCCGGCTCCAAATCCTGCAGGGCACAGGTCTCGTCATCTTTTAATGTTCCTCTAAAATCTCAACTCCTTCAGCAAGCATTTTCCAATGGAATTCCCACAGCTGTTTCATCAGAACAACCCCCACCCTCACCATTCGGGTTCTTTTATTTCTCATATACATTTGTATACATACAAAGTATACAACTTTGGTGTCGTTTACATATTTATCATTGCCCTCTGTTCCTTGTCTAGTTGTTTAATCTTCAAGTACTTTTACTGCTTCCTGCTTCATAAGTGTTCTGCCTCTCATGTTTACCGTCTTTAAATCATTTTGGTCTTTCTCCTCCAATAGATTGTAAGTTTCTGGGGGACAGGGATAGGGCCCTCGCAAGCTCTTGGTACAGTGCCTGGCTCTCAGTAGGTCCTTGATGATGTGCCATTGAATGATTGGTTAATTGATTGATGATAAATGTCCATTTGCCCCTCAGATAATGAGTTTCTGAAATAGTAAACTCCGCATCCAGATTGCTCAGGCATAAGCTCAATCTTTGGTTTCACAGAAAAAGCCTGTATTTACTTAGTTAAGGATTTAGTTGCAACACTAGTTTATTGTGGTATTTGTTAAGTGCTTACTATGTGCCATGCACTGTACTAAGCACTGCAGTAGATGCAAGCTAATTGGGTTGGGCACAGAGCTGGAATGAGGTATCTGAGTCTTATAGAAGTTAAGTGACTTACCCAAAGTCACACAGGAGATAAGTGGTGGAGTCAGGATAAGAACGCAGGTCCTTCTGAGTCCCAGGGGGCCCAGGCTTTTTCAACAAGGCTATGCTGTTTCCCTAGCAATAACCTCTTTTAAGTCCAGGAATAACCACCTCTCCCTGATATGCAGTTTCTGCTAGGGGTTACTGCTGGGGACCCTTCTGCTCTCTGGAGCCTCTTCCTCACTTTCCTCTCCTTCTTAATAATAATAATAATAATAATGAGGGCATTTATTAAGCACTTACTATATGCAAAGCACTATTCTAAGCGCTGTGGAGGTTACAAGGTGATCAGGTTGCCCCACAGGGGGCTCACAGAGTCTTAATCCCCATTTTACAGATGAGGTAACTGAGGCACAGAGAAGTTAAGTGACTTGCCCAAAGTCACACAGCTGACAATTGGCAGAGCCGGGATTTGAACCTGCGACCTCTGACTCCAAAGCCTGGGCTCTTCCCACTGAGCCACGCTGCTTCTTGCCTGCTTCCTTCCCTGTGATAGACTGTGCTTCCATCATCTCCCCAGGTGAGTGATTGATAGGCAGACCATGCAAAAGAGCTTTCCCTCTGAGAGGAGTCCTGAGGAGTGGCAAGATTTCCAGGTGAAGAGTATGGAGCTTGCTGGATCTGCATGATGTCAATTTTAATAAAATGGATAACTGTCCCCAAATTAGAACCATCCTGGTTACCTTGAGGGTATCCACTTCACCCAATCCTCATTGCTACTCTGGTTCTGGTAAATGGTCGGTTATCCTGATCTGGACTGGAACAGGCTCGGAGCATGTTCTCCTCAAACCTTTGTGATTTGTAAATTTGTACTTGAGCACCCAGAATGTTGCTCCCCATTTTCTGTTCTCACAGCCCATACTTGGAAGGGAAGCTAAGACTGGTCAATTTATATTCATGTCTGTTTCCCCACCTCTATTCATTCATTCATTCATTCAGTCGTATTTATTGAGTGCTTACTGTTTGCAGAACACTGAACTAAGTGCTTGGGAAGTACAAATCGGCAACATATAGAGACGGTCCCTACCCAACAATGGGCTTACAGTCTAGAAGGGGGAGACAGACAACAAAACAAAGCAGGTGGACAGGTGTCAATACCATCAGAATAAATAGAATTATAGCTATATACGCACCATTAATAAAATAGAGTAATAAATATGTACAAATAAAATAGAGTAATAAATATGCACAAATATATACAATATATAATAATAATGATGATGGCATTTATTAAGCACTTACTATGTGCAAAGCACTGTTCTAAGCGCTGGGGGGTTACAAGGTGATCAGGTTGTCCCATGGGGGGGCTCACAATCTTCATCCCCATTTTACAGATGAGGGATCTGAGGCCCAGAAAAGTTAAGTGACTTGCCCAAAGTCACACAGCTGACAAATGGTGGAGCCGGGATTTGAACCCCTGACCTCTGACTCCAAAGCCCGTGCTCTTTCCACTGAGCCACACTGCTTCCCCAATATACAACATTTCCTGTGTCCTAGGTAGGAGGGGGCGAGGTGATGGAGAACCTTGAAGCCGAGAGTGAGGAGTTTTTGCTTGATTAGAAGGTTGAGGGGCAACCACTGGAGATTTTTGAGGTGGGGACCTCTAGACTGTGAGCTCATTGTGGGCCAAGAATGTCACTATTTATTGCTGAATTGTACTTTCCCAAGCGCCTAGTACAGTGTTTTGCACACAGTGAGTGCTTAATAAATATGATTGAATGAATGAATCAATGAATGAATGGTCTCCATTGCCCTGCTTTTCAACCTTAAAAGTGTAACCCTCCTCCCCTTGGCTGGGACATAGTATACACTTAATAAATGACACAATTATTATTATTATTATTCCCCTACTTCCTCTCCCTTCTGCATTGTATTGTTTATTCACCCCAACGTTAGCCCGTAGGGCTTATGCACATACTTATAATTTATTTATAAGACTTTTAGACTGTGAGCCCACTGTTGGGTATGGACTGTCTCTATATGTTGCCAACTTGTACTTCCCAAGCACTTAGTACAGTGCTCTGCACACAGTAAGCGCTCAATAAATACGATTGATTGATTGATTGATATTAATGTCTGTCATCCCCTTCCAGACCGAATGCTCCTGGTGGGCAGGGAACCTGTCTAACGACTGGGTTGTGTTGTATTGTGGAGAAGCAGCGTGGCTCAGTGGAAAGAGCCCAGGCTTTGGAGTCAAAGGTCATGGGTTCGAATCCCAGCTCTGCCAATTGTCAGCTGTGTGACTTTGGGCAAGTCACTTTACCTCTCTGGGCCTCAGTTACCTCATCTGTAAAATGGGGATGAAGACTGTGAGCCCCCCGTGGGACAACCTGATCCCTTTGTAACCTCGCCGGCACTTAGAACAGTGCTTTGCACATAGTAAGCGCTTAATAAATGCCATTATTATAGAGAAGCAGCGTGGCTCAAGGGAAAGAGCATGGGCTTGGGAGCCAGAGGTCATGAGTTCTAATCCAGGCTCTGCCACTTGTCAGCTGTGTGACCTTGGGCAAGGCACTTCACTTCTCTGGGCCTCAGTTCCCTCATCTGTAAAATGGGGATGAAGACTGTGAGCCCCCCATGGGACAACCTGATTCCCTTGTATCTACCCCAGCGCTTAGAACAGTGCCTGGCACATAGTAAGGGCTTAGCAAATACCAACATTATTATTATTATTCCACCACTTAGTAACTGCACACAGTAGGAGCTCAATAAATACCACTGATTGATTGAGGGGAAGGAGAGGGATAGGGAGTGGGTTTATGCAAAAGAGGCTTGGGGAGGGGGGTCGACAAGACAGCCGACTCCTCCCCCTTTCCCAGTGAAGCGGGAAGTGGGAGGAGATGAGGGGGGGGCTGTGTCATTTGTGGAGAGATTGGTTTCAGTGAGGCAGGTCAGAAATGAAGAGAAGCTTTCCCCAACGGAGCAGGGTTTCTACATGCCGTGGGGGCACAGGGGGTTAGATGGGAGGGAGATGGTGGGGGCTGGCTCAAGTGGAGGGCGTTGCTGGAATGTAAAATAGACTGTAAACTCGTTGTGGGCAGGGAATATGTCTGGTTACTGTTTTATTGTAATCTCCCAAGCGCTTAGTACAGTGCTCTGCACCCTGTAAGAGCTCAATAAATGTCATTGACTGTCAGGAACAAGGATTGGGTGTCTAGAGGGAGGCGATTGAGAGGATTTGGGGAGGTCAGGACATACAAAGAAGAAAGTCCGGCGGATAGCAAGTAATCTACAGTATCCGGAGATTATGGCAGGTTCTTCAGGTGGGTTCCCGGACCCCGGGATTTTTAGAGTTAATATTGACTAGTCTTTAGCGGCTGAGTTGATGTGGGCTCCAGGGCTGTGAGTCATCATCTGTGAATACGAATCAGGTAATCAGGAAGGGCGAGTCCCGGAGAGGTCTGAAAAGATAAAGGAGCCGCTATGCTAGTTTTCCCTCCCCGGAGGGGCTTGAGCAGATAAAGGAGCCGCTGTACTAGTTTTCCCTCCCGTGGCCTCTGGATTTGCTCCCTTTATTCACCCCTCCCTCTGCCCCGCAGCATTTACGTACATATGCGTAATTAATTCATTTATCTTAATATCTGTAACCTTCTCTAGACTGCAAACTCGTTGTGGGCAGGGAATGTGTCCTCCAACTCTGCTATATTGTACTTTCCCAAGCATCTAGTTCATTCACTCAATGGTATTTATTGAGAGCTTACGGGATGCAGAGAGTATAAACGCTTGGGAGAGCACAACAATTATCAGACACATTCCTTGTCCACCACAAGTTTACAGTCTAGAGGAGGAGAGAGACATTAATACAAATAAATGACAGCTAAGTACATAAGTACCGTGGGGCTGGGTGGGGGGATGAATAAAGGGAGCAAGTCAGGGCTACCCAGGAGAGAGTGGGAGAAGAGGAAAGGAAAGCTTAGTAAGGAAAGGCCTCACTGAGGAGATGGACCTTCATTAAGACTTTGAAGGTGGGGGAGAATAAGTATCTGTTGGATTTGAGGAAAGAGGGTATTCCAGGCCAGTGGCAGGAAATGGGCAAGGGGTCGGCGGTGAGGTAGATGTGATTGAGGAACATTGAGAAGGTTAACATTAGACTAGCCAAGTGTGTAGATTGGGTTGTAGTAGTTTAGTATAGTGCACACACAGTAAGCGCTCAATAAATATGATTAATTCTTGAGGACTGGGGGAGACGTGGACAGAACGGTTTGAAGGAAAATGATCCAGGCAACAGAGTGAAGTGTGGATTGGAGTGGGGAGAGGCAGGAGACAGGGAAGTCAGCTAGGCTGATGCAGTAGTTAAGGCAGGATGGGTTAAATGTTTGGATCAGAGTAGCAGCAGTTTGGAGCGCAAAAGGCAGATTTTAGCGATGTTGTGAAGACAGAACTGAAGGTAAAATTCTTAGTGGATGAGTTTTTGTTGCTTTTTAAAATTATTATGATATTTGTCAAAGCAATTGCTATGAGCCAAACACTGTAGTAAGCACTGGAGTAGATACAAGGTATAATCAGGTTGGGCAAAGTCCAGACCCCACATGGGGCTCGTAGTCTTATTCCCCATTTTACAGATGAGGAAACTGAAGCCCAGAGAAGTAAAGTGACTTGCCCAATGTCACACAAGTGGCGATGCTGGGATTAGTGTTTCTCACATTGGCACTTCTTCAAGATTCAGCTTGGGGGACTCTATTTCATCCTCAACCTCCCCAGAGAGTGAGAAATCAGCACTGTTCTTTGGCTGGGTACCTGAAAGGAAGTTCACACCACTGTGTCCACCTTAGTTTGTCCAACAAGGTCCAGGGGGCAAACCCAGGAAGGGCTTGGGGAATAGAAGTGAAGCAGAGGAGCAGCATGATCTGGTGCTAGGCCTGAGAGACAGAGGGCCTAGGTTCTAATGTCAGCTCTGCCACTTGTTTGCTATGGGACCTTGGGCAAGACACTTCACTTCTCTAGATATCAGTTTCCTCATCGGTAAAATGGGGTTTAAATCCTCCTCCCTTCAATTTAGACTGTGAGCCCCATTTGGGACAAGGACTGTGTCCAACTTGATAAACCTGTGCCTGCTCCAGGGCTTAGAACAGGGCTTGATACAGATTAAACACTTTTTTTTTTTTTAGAAGTGGCCCCAGGTTTAGTGGCTCTTGATGAGGATTGTCTCTTCCTCTAGGTACACTACATGGAAAAAGACTGGGTGGAGGTGACAGTGAAACCTCATTGATAACAGACCCTGTGAGGGTTGGGGCCGGAGGAGGAACTGAACTAAGTGGGATGGGGGTGAATCGACCACAGGTTTGAATGGGGCAGACAAAAGAACTCCTCTTTTGGGGCAGAGTTGGCATCACAACCTGCATATGTCTCTAGAGGAGGCGCATTGCAAACGCAGAGTGCCCATTTTTGATGGTAAACCTTCTTATTGGAGCCACCGCATGATAGACCAGTGTGGATGTTAAGATCAATGAGGTGATTGTGAGTCGAGTTCCACCCCAAAATGTATCTAGTGATCGGACTGGGAAAGATTTAACAGCCATGACTTTCTTTATTGAGAATCAGATTTGCCCTCTGGTGCTTAGAACATAAGGGAGCAGAAAGAATTGCTGCTCTGACTGGCGGATGTTGCTTTTGCCATGGGAAGGTGAAGTAGAGACAGTGAAAAATGAGTGAAGACATCCAGCCCAACCGGGGCTGTTGACTGGCAAGAGGGTCTGAGGAGAAGAAGGTTCTGAGGAATTGGTTTGGAAGGTTGCACACGACCAATAGTCCATGGGGAGAATCTGGCTGTTATGTTGGGGGGTAGCAAGAGGACCAGAGTCTCTGAGCAGTGAGCCACCATGGGTGCCAGAAGCAGTACCACTCGTCCGGGCCCGGTAAGGAGGAAATTAGACACAAAAATGGATTCCTCCCAGATTGAGGGAAGAACAAAAAAGAAGGAGAACTAGGAAAAGTGGGTTCATGTTGCTTAGAACATGAAGGCAGACAGGTAAGCTAGTCTTCTTCACCCAGGTGGAACCTGCAGGAAGTTGTGGTCAGGGCTTTATAATAATAATAATAATAATAATAGTAATGATAATAGTAATAATCACAACAATGATAATTGTTGTATTCGTTAAGTTGCTTACTATGTGTCAAATACTGTTCTGAATGCTGGGGTAATAATAATAATAACAATAATTATGGTGTTTATTAAGTGCTTACTATGAGCCAAGCACTGTTCTAAGCAATGGGGTAGATATAAGGTAATCTTTGGACAAAGGGATTGGACACAGTCCCTGTCCCACATGGAGCTCACAGTCTTAGTCCCCATTTTGCATTTGAGGTAATTGAGGCACAGAGAAGTTGTGACTTGCCCAAGGTCACACAGCAGGCATGTGGCGGAGCTGAGATTAGAACCCATGACCTCTGACTCTCAAGCCCATGCTCTTGCCATTAGTCCATGCAGCTTCTCAGCATGGGGGTAGACACAAGATAATCAGGTCCCACATGGGGCTCATAATCTAAGTAAGAGGGAGAACTGCTACTGAATCCCCATTTTGCAGATGAGGGAACTGAGGGACAGAGAAGTTGAGAGGCTTGCCCAAGGTCACACAGCAGATGAGTGGCAGATTCAGGATTAGAAACCAGGTCCCCTGACTCCCAAGCCCATGCTCTTTCCACTAGGCCACGCTGCTTCTTTTGGAATGGAATCCATGGACATTTCTGAACAGACCCACGACACCAGACAGACTATGGTAAAAGCAGTGAGGATGCCAAGATAAAGCATTTATTTGCGACCGAGAAATGTTCCCTCCTCAGTTGAATACATCTCCCGGAGAGGACTAGGAGAGGAGACCCACGTACCCCTTAGAGAAGAGGCGGTTGGCCCGCTCCTGGTGAATGGAGCCATCTCATGAAATTCAAATACAGTCACGGTCTGCTGGTATGCAGATACACAGAGCCTGGAAGTCCATTAAGTTGGATGGCCTCAGCAGATACACAAGTGGGGGCCGGTGCTGAAGGTGATGAGTAGATGAGGGTTTGGGAGGATCTTTTGGAAATGGGAGAGTTTGGTAGAGATGGTCCTGTTACCGGGAGGCCGCAGACACTCAGCAAGTTCTTCGGCAGAAGCCAGATCCGCAGCTTGGCCGGAAACAAAGGGACTGGCGAGTTTGCACGGCAGAGCAAGTGGGGCGACAGAAGCTGGATCCGTAGCCCAGGGACGGGCGGCAGCCGGAACGGAAGGTCACGGATCGGCAGCCACCGGAACCGTATCCCAGGGATAGACGGGAGCTGGATCCAAAGCCCAAGGATCGGCAGCCACTGGACCCGTAGCCCAGGGACCGGCTGGAGCCCGATCCAAAGCTCAGGGTTTGGCAGCCACTGGACCTGTAGGCTGGGGACCGGCAGATGCCAGATCCAAAGCCCAGGGATCGACAGGATCCGGATCCGTAGCCCAAGGACCGGCGGCAGCTGGCTCCGAAGCCCAGGGATCTGCAGGATCTGGATCCGTAGCCTAGAGACGGGCGGGAGGCAGATCCGAAGCTCAAGGTTTTGCAGATGCCAGATCCATAACCCGGGGATGGGAAGCTCCTGGATCCACAACCCAAGGTTCGGAAGCCACTGGATCCACGGCGCAGGGATAGGCAACCCAGGGATCTCCCGATTGTCACCCGGCGGGGGCCTGAGAGGCAGGAGGCCCTGGGGCGGGAGCACGGAGTTTGGCAGGGGATGGAGATGGAGCAGCTGGGCAGACAGCTGGCAGGCTTACGGCAGGTTTTCTGGCAGGAATCAAAAGCCTGGAGCCTCCCCGAGTAGGGGCTGCATGTGCTGCTGCTGTGGACAAGATTGCCTGTGGAGCGGGAGCCGGCGAAGGAAGTCTGGAAGCGCTGGGAGCAACCGACAGAGCGGGAAGAGAACTTTCTGGAACAGCAGCCGTAAGACATGATGCCCGAAGTCAGGGGTCAGTGAAGCTGTTGTGAGGAGGTGGTGTGCTTCTGAGTGTGTGTTGGCCCTCTAGGACGGGGACGTTTATATCCCTTGAGCGGAGGGTGTGGGCCCTGCCCTGTCACTGTTCCCGTCACCTCACTCACTGGCTTTCATGAGGAAACTCATTGCCCCGCTGCTAATTGCAATTAGCAATGGGTCACCCATCCGAGCCGTAAATACGCTTCCTTCCTTGTGATTGCAGGGCTGCGGGCCGCACAGCAGGACCGTGGGGCATCATCCTCCAAGCTGCGCTCCCGGTCACCCTCCCTGCAGCGGGCACTCCCTAGCCTGCATCATCCACATCCTGGGCCAACGCCACGGAAAGCTGCCTGGGGCATCCTGGGAGCCCTTGACACTCTGCCCCACAGTGTCCATCCAGACGGGGTTGCTAGTTAACATGGGCGGGGTGTGTGCCTGTGAGTGTGTGTATGCACTGTGTACGTGTGCATGCATGACAGTGCCTCAAATCGTCTCCTCTAATGCTATTATATTCACTTTGCCTCTCTCTCTTTCTCCGTCGAACCTCTGTGTACGCCCTTCCTTCTGCCTGGAGTTACCTCCCCCTTCACATCGGACAGACCACCGCTGTCCTTGTATTTACCAGCCTTCTGAAATCACAGCTCCTCTGAGGCCTTTCCTGATTTATCGCTCATTCCCCCCGCACCCTGCTTCCCTCCCTTCTGTGTCACCTACACCTTTGTGTCCTCATCCCCAAGCGCAGTGTGGAAAGGGCATGGACTTGGGAGTCAGAGGACATGGGTTCTAATCCCATCTCTGGCACTTGTCTGCTGCATGACCTTGGGCGAACCACTTAACCTCTCTGTGCCTCAGTTCTCTCATCTATAAAATGGGATTGTGGTTGTGAGCCCCACATGAGATGATCTGATTACCTTGTATCAACCCCAGTGCTTAGAACAGCACTTGGCACATAGTAAGTGCCTAACAAATACCATAATTGTTATTCTCTCCTCCTCACACCGAAGAACATATTTTTAACTTGCTTGCTTTCCTTACTGTGGTTTATTTTAGTGTCTGTCTTCTCTGTCTTTCCTGTCTTCCCCTGGAAATGTGGTATGGCCTAGTGGATAGAGCATGGGCTTGGGAGTCAGAAGGCCCTGTGTTGTAATCCTGGCTTTGCCACTTGTTTGCTGTGTGACCTTGGGCAAGTCACTTCACTTTTGTGCCTCAGTTACCACCTCTGTAAAATGGGGATTGGGAATGTGATCTCCGTGTGGGACATGGACTGCGTCCAACCCGATTGTCTTGTGATAATAATAATGGTATTTGTTAAGCACTTACTATGCTTAGACCCACTCCAGTGCTTAATGCAGTGCCTGGCACATAGTAAGTACTTAATAAATGTGACATTATTATTACCTGTAAGCTCCTTGAGAGCAGGTATCGTGTCTATTTTAGCTATTGTGCTCTTCCAAGTGCTTAGTATAATGCCTTGTATAGAAGAAGCATTCAATAAATAGTACTGATTGATCGATCAGCCTCAGCCTGATCTGGCCGCTGCTCAGGCTGGTTGGCACAGTTAGAAGACTTATCCATCTTGGGCAAGGTGCCCCTGCAGTGAGCTGGAACTCGGGAAACGGTATTAAGAAACACGTGTTGGAATCCAAAAGGGGCCGTGATCCTTTAACTGAAGAGACTTCTACTTCAGGATCGGACAGTCGACCAGGTGTGGCCCAAGGCGGGGCCAGGTCACGCCCCCCATCCTCAATAGCTGGTCTGCGGGATGGGGGAGTGGAACTCCACAACATCTAGAGGAGCCAGGAGGAAGTGACATGAACATGCCCAGGGTGGGGCCAGGGGGCACTGGGAAGCCTGAGTGTCCAGTCCAATCCATGTATTGGGTTGGGGATGATTTGGAGCCATTTTTCTTGCCTGTTCATGGATGACCGGATGAGATGGTGAAGATTAGAGAGGCCGGTTGGTTTTGCAGGGTCCAGGAAGGAGCCGGCTGGTGAGATTTCCCTTTGTCTCTAGACTGTAAACTCCTCTTGGGCAGGGAACATGTCTATCAACTCTGTTGTATGTACTTTCCCAAGTCCTTAGTACAGTGCTGTGTATGCAATAAGCAGTTGTGTTCATCGATTGATTCCTTACCCTGCCTGGGGAAGCCAGACGATTTGGTCACATTTTCTCAGGAGGCCAGCAGGGGTGTATGGTGGGATATTGGAATCCCTCTTGAAGAACTACAACTTTGTAATCCCATAGTCCAAAAGAGGCATTAGAGAAGGAGCAGTCCTGGGCCAGAAATTTTGTTTGGAATAATTTTTTGGATCCCTGAATTCCAACAGGAGATGAGTCTCTTGAAGGCAGATGTGGCCCCTGCCGCAAAGCTCTAGAAGATGAGATTCTTGACCATGATCTCCCCAGTTGGTTTGAGGACACTCTGATCCCTGTGACACTGATTCCCAGCAATGACATCTGGACCAAGATCACAGTTTCTGCCCTGGTCTAATGGTCAGAATGATAATAATAATAGTGGTATTTGTTAAGCACTTACTATGTGCCAGGCACTGTAGTAAGTGCTGGGGTAGATACAAGATAATTGGGTTGGACACAGTCCTCATCCCACATGGTGCTCATAGTCTTAATCACCACTGTACGGATGAGTAAACTGAGGAGCAGTGAAGTGAAGCGACTTGTTCAAGGTCACACGACAGACAAGTGGCAGAGCCAGGATGAGAACACAAGTCTGTGTTCTTGGAATCACAGAGGACCCCCGGATTGGGCGGTTAGAAGGCCATGTTGCTGGAATCCCAGAGTATTCTTGGACTGGGTGGTCAGGAGGCCGTGTACTCGAAATCGCAGAATGTTCCCGGACTGGGTGTTCGAAACACCGTGTCCCCAAAATGGAAGACCATTCTCCTTGGTCACCGTGACACCCAGAGTTTTCCTCCAGACGGGGGCCAATCCCAACATGAAAACCACATTGATGGGGTCCCCTCCTCCTTCTGCCTGCCTGGAAGAGCAGAGTGTAAGGTGAGCCCACCTCTTCAGTTCTCCGCAAGGGTTCTTTCTTGAGCAGTTGCCCCTGGAAACGGAGATTGAGACTCATTCATCCCTGGAGGTAGGTGGCTGTGTGGGGCTCAGTCTCTGAAGACCCCCCCGCCCCAACCCTGAGCTCCCATCCAGTAGCCGCCCAAGTGATTCGAATCCCATTGGACATATTCATTCATTCATTCAACTCATTCAGTCATATTTATTGAGCTCTTACTGTGTGCAGAGCATTGTACTAAGCACTTGGGAAGTACAGAGGACAGAGAGGGTGTAGGGGCCGTACACAGGGTCAGAGCCGGAGCCGGAGGGGGTTGGGGGAGGCCCTACCTTGAGGACGGTGATAATAATAATAATAATGATGGCATTTGTTAAGTGCTTACTATGTGTGAAGCACTATTCTAAGCGCTGGGGGGGATACAAGGTGATCAAGATGTCCCACGTGGGGCTCACAGTATTAATCCCCATTTTACAGATGAGGTAACTCAGGCTCAGAGAAGTCAAGTGACCTGCCCAAAGTCACACAGCTGACAATTGGTGGAGCCGGGATTAGAACCAACTACCTCTGGCTCCCAAGCACATATGAGAGGAGCTGCCTGCCCTAGTGGATAGAGCATGGGGCTAGGAGTCAGAAGGTGATAGGTTCTAATCCTGGCTCAGCCGTGTGTCTGCTGTATGACCTTGGACAACTCATTTCACTTCTCTGAGCCTCCGTTCCCTCATCTGTAAAATGGGAATTGAGACTAGGAGCCCCAAATGGGGCAGGGGACTATGTCCAACCCAATTTGCTTGTATCCACACCAGTACTCTGTACAGTATCTGGCACATAGTAAGTGCTTAACGAATACCACAATTATTATTATTAAATCAGCAATGAACGAGGCTCCCTTCATCCTCAGGCCTTCGGGATTGCTCAACGTGTGGGCAGGGACAAATTTTCCCTCTTTCGGACCCCCCAAATTGGAGGTCGGAGAGACCCACAGCAAAGTCAGCCGGCCCCTTCACCATCCCCTCGTGGCTGGAGGAGGAAACGTGCCTCCCGAGCACCAAGCCGACCCCAGGTGAGGCGAGACCCCAGGAAGAGCTGGCACCACCGTGCCGGGGGCCTCGGCCTCTGCAACGAGAAATGCCAGGAGCCCACGAAGGAACGGAACAAAAATCCCAGACCAGTTACTGTAAGACATGGTGTCTGGGGATCAGAGGATCAGGTGGCCATAGAGGGGTTGCAAGGAAGTTGTGTGCATCTGAGTGTGCCCATTCTCCTGGAGGGGGACATTTCTATCCCCTGAGCAGAGGGCGTGGAGACCCTGATCCGTTACCTGAAGCACTGATCCCTACCCCAGAATGGGGTGGAGATATCTCCCTTGCTTCCAGGGGCCCTGGCTGGGGGCAGGGGTTAGGGGTTCTGCCCGAAATGGGCAGGTCTGCCAAATGGCCCTGGTTTTTCAGGCACATCCTGGTACCCGCTCCGCAACTCGGCAGCCCCACCGGGTGTTTCTGTTAGGTCAGGTGAGCGGCTGTGCCTGCTTTCCCACTTTGCCCAGTTCCACCTCGGGCCGCTGACCTGCCGCCGCTAGTACTGTTTCTGTGGTGAACCTAGGGTCTGTGATGCTGTGAATTTTCCAAGGGGAGCACTGGCCCCTGGGGTTAATCCTGGTGACAGTTGCTGTGCCATCCCACTGACCTGAGAGGCAAGGTTGGGGAGGGAGGTGCGGGAAGCTCTGGGGCTCAGTCTCCATTCTGAGAATATGGGACACTCAATGCAGATTGTGGTGGCGGGGGGTGACGGGGGTGGCGACAGAGGGTTTGTCTTCACTGGCAGATGACAGTCCAAGAGGCTGACCCTCTGAGGATCCTGGCTCTGCTCCATGCCAGGGATGATCAGGCTGCTGACCCTTTTGTGCCACCCACGGGCTGCGTGTCTGGCCGGCCTTGGCTCTGGGAGCTCCTGACTCATCAACCAGGCAAAACTCTCCAAGCCTCCAGATGTGGGGAACCCATAGGGAACGTTCCTGTGAACATTGGACCCCATTAGTCATTTCTCATAGGTAGAATTTGTTGATGCAATCCTGGCCAGAATCACAGCAACCTTGACCATCCAGACCTCCCTGCCTAGCGCCCTCATTTTTTGCTGTCCAGACCTTCTTGCCAAGCACACTGCCATCCTCGCCATCCAGACCTCCCTGCCAAGAAAACCGTCATCCTCACTGTCCAGATCTCCCCACCAAGGACACCAAGCAGCCTAATGGATAGCACACGGTCCTAGAAGTCAGAAGACCTGGGTTCTAATCGCAGATCTGCCTTGGACAAGCCACTTAACCTTTTGGTGCCTCAATTCCCTCACCTGTAAAATGGGCATTAAGAATGTGTCCGATCTGATTAACGTGCACATATTTAGTACAGTGCCTGGCACATAGTAATTTCTTAACAAGTATCATTAAAAAAAACAGAGAGCCAGTTTGGAAGCCAAAGTGAGTTTATTGATAAAAATGGGAAACAGTCAGATACAATATATGGCAGATAGAAACAAGGACTCTGAAGCAAAGACAAGGCTGTTAGGAGTCCTGACAGGCCCTGTTGGGGTCAGAGGGAAGAGTGCCCCGGCAGGGATGTGCTGACGGCTGGGGATGTTCAGTGGAAGTTGAAGCCAGAGGCGAGAGATTCTCTCCGAGCTGGAAACCAGATCCATCCCCAGAGGCGGTTACTGGAACCGAGGCCCAGACGGGAAGTCCGGCGAGGGAGACGGGGCCCCGGGGTCCCATACTAGGCTAGCCGATCAGTAGAAGCCGGACCCACGGGTGGCCGGGTAACAGGAAGACTGCAGACTCCTGGGGGCGAAGCAGGCTGGGCGGGAGAAGCTGGATCCGTAGCCCAGGGATCGACACCCTCTGAAACGGTAGCCCAGTGATCGGAAGGTACTCGATCCATAGCCCAGGGGTCGACAGGAGCCGGATCCAAAGCCGGGGGATCCGAAGCTAGGGAAGGCCACGATTTGTGCCCGGCGGGGGCTGGAGAGGCAGGAGACCCTGGGACGGAAGCACGGGGTCTGGCAGGGGCTGGAGGCGGAGCAGCTGGACTGATAGCTGGGGGGCTCGCAACAGGTCTCCTGGCAGGGATCGAAGGCACAGGATTCTACCGGGTAGGGGCCGCAGGCATCGGTGCGGTAGACGAGGTTGCTTGGGGCGCAGGAGTTGCTGAAAGAGGCCGGGAAACGCAGGGAACCCCCAAGGGAGCAGGAGGAGAAGTTCCTGAAGCAGGTGCCGTAAGACATGGTGTCCGAGTGTCAGGGGCCCGTGGAGAATTTGGCCAGAGTTTGAAAGCCTTGTCCTGTTCTGAGCCTTTATACACCGTACTGGGGGTGTGGCGCTCTGCCCACACCACTCACCTGTTCACGAGGATATTTCATCAGTTTGCTGTTTGATTTTTACTAACTATGTCTTGGCTTTTATGCATGTAAATGAGTTTCATTTCGTGTATCCCGGTGGACCACGCAGTAGGGCCGGGTCCCAGAAACCGATCTCCAAACACCCATGCCTCTGCCTTCCCAAGATCCGCCCACCCTAGGGGCCCGGGGCTCGGGGCCTGGCCCACGGACGTTGGACTGCAGTGCCTCATCTCGTGCAGAGCCACGAGAAGCAGTGTGGCTCAGTGGAAAGAGCCCGGGCTTTGGAGTCAGAGGTCATGGGTTCGAATTCCAGCTCCACCACATGTCTGCTGTCTGACCTTGGGTAAGTCACTTAACTTCTCTGAGCCTCAGTTACCTCATCTGTAAAATGGGGATTGACTGTGAGCCCCACGTGGGACAACCTGATCACGTTATATCCCCCCAGTGCTTAGAACAGTGCTCTGCACATAGTAAGCGCTTAACAAATGCCATCATTATTATTAGGCAGAAATTCCTCACCCTCGGCTTCAAGGCTCTCCATCACCTCGTCCCCTCCTACCTCATCCCCCTTCTCTCCTTCTACAGCCCAGCCTGTACCCTCCAGTCCTCTGCCGCTAATCTCCTCACCGGGCCTCGTTCTCACCTGTCGCGCCATCGACCCCTGGCCCACGTCATCCCCCTGGCCTGGAATGCCCTCCCTCAGCACATCTGCCAAGCTGGCTCTCTTTCTCCCTTCAAGGGCCTACTGAGAGCTCATCTCCTCCAGCAGGCCTTCCCAGACTGAGCCCCCTCCTTCCTCTCCCCCTCCTCTCCCTCTCCATCCCCGCCGCCTTACCTCCTTCCCCTCCCCACAGCACCTGTATATATGTATATATGTTTGTATGTATTAATTACTCTATTTTCTTTGTACATATTTATTCTATTTATTTTATTTTGTTAATATGTTTTGTTTTGTTCTCTGTCTCCCCCTTCTAGACTGTGAACCCACTGTTGGGTAGGGACCATCTCTATATGTTGCCAACTTGTAATTCCCAAGCGCTTAGTACAGTGCTCTGCACACAGTAAGCGCTCAGTAAATACTTTTGAATGAATGAATAAATTATTATTATTATCCTAGCTGGTGTGGCCAACGCTCTTTCGGTCAGGCGGGGCTCTGGCCCGGCCAGGGGATTCCCAGACACAGATTCTTCAGTAATTCCAATACCTAGGAGAGGCAGATTCTCCCTCGGCCTTCTCTAAAGCCCCCTCATTCAATTCACTCATTCAGTCGTATTTATTGAGCGGTTACTAGGTGCAGAGCTCCTCAAACCTGTCCAGAAGAGACCTTTGTCCACATCCCAGCACCAGTTTCTGTCCCTGCCCTTGCCTCCACTCCCACCCCTGTCCCCATATCTGTACCTGACCCATCTTTGTCCCTGTCCCCGAACCCATTTCCGCCCCCATCCCTGTCCCCACCCAATTACCTTTGCCCATCGGGGCAGCCAGCAGTGGGGAGAGAGAGAAGTGTCAGGCTCCAGGGCACCACTGATAGGGGCACTCAGTGCCTGGGAAATCGAGGTCAACGTGGCCCCTTCGTGACAGAGGCCTAGGGGCAGGTAATGACATGTGTTTACCAGATCTAACTGGTGGCCCACTGGGGGCCTACAGGGTGCAGAGCACTTTGCTGGGTGTCTACTATGTGCGGAACACTATGAAGGGTGCTAATTGTATGCAGGATGCTGTTTTGGGAGCCTACCATCTGGAGAGCACTGTGCTGAGAGCCTATTTCTTCACGGAGCCACCTGAAAAGAGCAATGGATGAGCCTTCATCTGAGTCTTGAAGATGGAGAACCTGTGCAGATGAGTCGACGCTAACAATAATTGTGGTATTTGTTGAGCACTTACTGGGTGCCAGGCACTATTCTAAGTGCTGGGGTGGATGCAAGCAAATTGTCCTACATGGGACTCATAATAATAATAATAATGGCATTTATTAAGCGCTTACTATGTGCAAAGCACTGTTCTAAGGGCTGGGGAGGTTACAAGGTGATCAGGCTGTCCCACGGGGGGCTTACAGTCTTAATCCCCATTTTACAGATGAGGTAACTGAGGCACAGAGAAGTTAAGTGACTTGCTGAACGTCACACAGCTGACAGTTGGCGGAGCCGGGATTTGAACCCAAGACCTCTGACTCCAAAGCCTGGGCTCTTTCCACTGAGCCATGCTGCTTCTCTATCTTAATTACCATTTTACAGATGAGGCAACGGAGGCCTGGAGAAATAAAGTGACTTGCCCAAGGTCACACAGCAACACATGGCAGAGCCGGGAATAGAACCCAGATCCTTCTGTCTCCCAGGCCCGGGCTCTACCCAGTAGTCCATGCTGATGCTAGCTCTGGTTGTTTGCACAGTGTCACTCTCTCTCTCTCTCATCTCTGTTAGTTGTGTCCCGTTGGCCCCGGAGCACAGTGAGATAGGTGGCGGGCAGGAGTGAAACCAACTGCAAATTACCTGTTCATCTTTTTGCACACAGGCCCAGTGATGGCCAAAGTGAGCGCAGCACAGTCCCGAGGTTGTGCCATAGGACCACGACCCAGCACGGGGTTGCCTTGGTAGCCGCTGCGGTCTTTGCCGGTCACGTTAGCCGGCCTTTCTTCTGGATTCTCCTCAGAACTGTCCACCTCTGGTCATTAACCCTTTTCACTGATGGCCCAGCCACAACAGGTGGAGAGCTGAGACCAGAGCCCAGGTATCCTGATGATGATGATGATATTTGTTAAGTGCTTACTATGTGTCACACACTGTTCTAAGCACTGGGGTAGATATAAGATAATCAGGTTGTATACAGTCTCTGTCCCATATGGGGCTCACAGTCTGAATCCCCATTTTACAGATGAGGTCACTGAAGCCCAGAGAAGTGAAGTGACTCGCACAAGGTCACACAGCAAACATATGGCAGAGTCAGGATTAGAACTCAGGTCCTGCTGACTCCCAGGGCTGTGCTCTATCCATTAGGCCATGCTGCTTGCTGGTTCTTGGATTCACACTCTGTCCCCAGGACTGACAGCAGCAGAAGTAGTCTCCTGGGTTTAGAGCACTGAACTGAACAACGATCATTTGAGAAGCTCTGTGGTCTAGTGGTAAGGAGTCTGAGGTCCTGGGTTCTAGTTCTGGCTCTGCCAATTTCTGGTTGTATGACCTTGGGCAAATCACTTCGCTTCTCTGTGCCTCACCTCCTCTTTTCCCTCCTATTTAGACTGTGAGTCCATGCACAACAGGGACTGAGTCTAATGTGACTAACTTGTATCTACTTCAGCTCTCAGAGCAGCCTATGACCCATAGTAAGCACTTAACAAATACTGTAAAAAACCAAAAATGTGCAGTGGAAGGCAGTGAAACGGTCTCTGCCCTGGAGGAACTTAAAATCATTCTTCTTGCCTTTGGATCATTCTTCTTGCCTTTGGCCCAGTGGAATATTGTAAGCTCCTCGAGTGCAGGGATTGTGTTTTCTTTTTCTCTTGAACTCTCCTAAGCTCTCAGAACAGTGCTCTGAACCTAGTCGGTGCTCGGTGATCATACTATGGGTGGATGGATGATTGTCTCTTCCTGAGTCAGATCTGTTCCTCGGGCCACGGGACTCAATTGTGCCACAGAAAGGAGCCCCATTTCCTCTCCCTGACCCTCCCCACCTCAAGCCTCCTCCCGAGCCCCCTGCCTCTGGGACTCTGGTCACCCATAGGCTGGAGTTTCCTCTACCTCCCCTTGGGCTGGGGGTGAGAGAGGGACTTGGGCCCAGACCCAAGGGCTTCCCTGCTCTGTTCTGGCCCTGGGAGTCTGGGAGTTTTGCTTTATGAGCATTGGCCAGGTAAGAGCATCGACAGGCTCTCTGTGGGCTGGGCGGGCCCCTTTCAAGTGCCATGAACTATAGCTCTGACTCATGCCCATAAAGCAGTCAGCCTGCTTTGTGAGGGAACTGATTACATTTACTAGCCAGGGCCTCTCCTGGGAGCCCTTGGGGAGAGGACAGAGTTTTGCCCTTGCTGTGGGAAGATGGCATGGGCTGCCAGGCGTGGGACAAAGGGAACGTCTGGGGCCCAAGCCTTGTTTCTCCACCCACCCTTCCCCACTGCCCCTGGGAAGACCCGAGCCCGCTTCCTCATAGGACAGGATTCATTCAGAGAGGATCGGTGCCATCCTCTGCCCCCTCCTCTTCCCTGCCTTCCCTGTCTTGCTCAACCAATTCCCCCCTGCCCACCACTCCTTCCATTCCTCCTCTACCCAAGTCTGTCCCTCCTTCTGCTCCCTCCCCCTGAGCCCCATCCCTAACTGGTGCTTGGCCTAGCATCAGGGCAGGGTAAGATTTTTCTTTTTTATGTACTTTTTAAGCTCTCTGTGCCAACCACTGTATTAAACTCTGAGGAGCAAAGGAGATAATCAGGTTGGACATATGGGGTTCCCAATCTAAGCAAGATTTAATCTCCATTTTACAAATGAGGAAACTGAAACCAAGAGAAGTGACTTGCCCAAAGTCGCACAGCAGACAAGTAGCAGAGCCGGGATTAGAATCCAGTCCCTCGGTTTCCGAGGCTCACGCTTGTTCCACCTGACCATGCTGTTTCCCCTACAGATTGTTCTTGGTTGGCTGTCTGACCGATCGATGGTTTGACCGACCGACTGATTGTCCAGTTTTCTAGCCATCTGATGACAGAACTTGGGATGACTTCCCCCCTCCTTTTCCCAGGCTGCCTGACGCTTGTGTTCTTCAAGGGTAGGAATCCTGTCTACTGGTTCTATTTATTGTACTCTCTTGAATGCTTTAGTCAAGTGCTGTGCCCACAGTTGACTCTAAAGCTCCCTGAGGGGGAGGTTCATATCTACTATCTTTGATGCACTCTCCTGAGTGCTCAGTCCAGTACTCTGCACATAGTAGTTGCTCAATAAATACTATTGATTGATTCATTGAATATTCATTGAATAGGGTTTGGGGAAGAGTTAGGGTTTTGCTAGAGATGAGGGTCGGGGTTAGGTTGAACTTAACTCTTTCCCAGAACTCCTTCGCCCTTCAAATGCAGAAGACCGGCTCTCCCTATCTTCTCAGACCTGAAATCGTTTCTCCTCCTGAAGGCCTTTCCCAATTTCCTTCCAAGTTCCCTATTTCATATCCTTCTGCAACTGCCATTTCAATGCTTCCGCACTACCAGACACTGGCGAAGCAGATAAAGTACGGGACTGGGGATCAGAAGGTTGTGGGTTCTAATTCTGGCTCCACCATTTGACTGCTAGGTGGCTTTGGGCAAGTAACTTATCTCACCTGTAAAATGGGGCTAGAGACTGTGAGCTCCATGTGGGACAGGGACTGTGTCCAACCTGATTAGCTTGTATCTACTCCAGCACTTAGTAAAGTGCCTGGCACATAGTAAATGATTAACAAATACTATTCTTATTACTACTATTACCCCAGAAGCACCTTGTTACTCACCCCAGGCCCAAAGCATTGTCGTACATATCTTTGTATTCATCTATTTCTTCTATCTGTAATTTATTTTAATGTCTGTCTCCCACTGTAGACTATAAGCTCAATGTGGGCTGGGAGTTTTGTCTATCAACCTATTATATTTTTCCCAAGCACTAGTTGCGTGCTCCGCACAGTGAACTCTCAATAAATACCACTGATTGATTGGTGTACTCATAGCTTCCTGTAGCATTCACTTGTATGTCTTACATACCCTATTACTTAGGCTTGCAGTCACGTAAGTATATCCCTTTTCCTCCTTCCTCTTGTCTGCCGCTAGGTTGTTCCTTGAAGGCAGGGACCGTGTCCACTAAATCTGGGTACTCTCCCTCAAATGCTTTGTTCAGGGTTCTGCATTTAATAGGAGTTCAGTAAAGATAATCGATGCATTGATTTGTCATCTGGTGTATTCATTTTAACTTTCAGTGACTGAATGGGTCAGGGTTTAAGCATTAGATGTTTGTCGATTTTGGATATAGTAGTCTGGCAGAGGGACGGCAAAGACGAACGGCTCGTGGCAGCCATGGGTCGGCCCGACTGCCCGACCGGCTTTCCTCTAGACGATAGTTGTGCCGCCGACACCCCACGGGACCTCCTGACTCGGCAGGAGTGTGGCTCGCAGAATCCTGCATCGTGACATGCAAATGGAGGTGAGGAACAGACGTGACAGATGGGATACCAGGGCAGAAAGATCCAGGGCTGTGCAGGTGGCCACGAAGTCAAGAACTCACACCGGTCGTTCAAAATGTCAAGTGGCCATGCACGTGCCGCCGCGGTACCTTGTGATGGCTCCGGCCTCATCACAAGCAAGGAGGGAATCCTATAGAGATGGTAGTGGTATATGGGTTTTTTTATGGTATCTATTAAGTGCTTACTATGTGCCAGACACTGTACTAAGTGCTGGGGTAGATACAAGTTAATCAGGTTGGACACATTCCCTGTCTCATGTGGGGCTCACTGTATTAATCCCCATTTTATAGATGAGGTCACAGAGGCACAGAAAAGTGGAAAGACTTGCCCAAGGTCACACAGCAGACAAGTGACAGAGCCGGGATTAGAACCCAGGTCCTTTTGACTTTGAGGCCTATGCTCTATTCACTAGCGAACGTTGTTTCTTATTTCAGTGTTCTACTCAGTGAACCTTTTGCTACTGAAGACCAGGCCCTGCAACATGCAGAGAATAATAATAATGATAATAATAATAACAACAATTGTGGTATTTGTTAAGCACTTACTATGTGTGCTGGGGTAGATACAAGATAATCTTGTCCCAAATGACACACACATTCCAAGTAAGAGGGAGCACAAGTGTTGAATCCCTATTTTGCAGATGAGGGAACTGAGTCACTGAGAAGTGAAGTGACCTGCCCAAGGCCTCACAGCAGGTAAATTCCAGAGCAGGGATTAGAACTGGTTTTCTGATTCCCAGGCTCTTTCCCTAGGCCACGCTGCTTCTTATCACTTGTCTCAGCTCTTGGGGAAGGCACTGCATTAGAGAAGCAGCATGGCTCATTGGAAAGAGCTTTGGAGTCAGAGGTCATGGGTTCAAATCCCAACTCTGCCACATGTCTGCTGTGTGACCTTGGGCAAGTCACTTAACTTCTCTGAGCCTCAGTTACCTCATCTGTAAAATGGGGATTAAGACTGTGAGCCCCACATGGGACAACTTGATCACCTTGTACCCTCCCAGTGCTTAGAACAGTGCTCTGCACATACTAAGCACTTATCAAATGCCATTATTATTATTAGTAGTAGTATAAGCCAGAGATAAATGGCAAAGCTCCTGGACCCGCTGGTATAGTTGGTCAGACAATCCTATTTATTGAGTGCTTACTTGGTGCAGAGCATTGTTCTATGTACTTGGTAGACACGTTCCCTGCCCGCAGTGAGTTTACAGTCTAGAGGGGGAAACAGATGTTAATATAAGTTAAAAAAATGACAGATATAATAATTCATAATTGTGGGACTTGTTAAGCGCTTACTTTGTACCAAGCACTATTCAAAGCACTGGGGTAGATACAAGTTTGTTCATTCATTCAACAGTCCTTGTACCACATGGGGCTTAAACTCTTAATCCCCATTTTACAGATGAGGTAACTGAGGTACAGAGAAGTTAAGTTACCCAGGGTCACATAGCAGAAATGTGGCAGACCCAGCATTAGAACTCAGGTCCTTCTCACTCCCAGACATGTGCTCTATCCACTAAGCCACATTTCTTCTCATAGGTGCTGTGGGGATGAGGTAGGGGGGTGAATAAAGG
Source organism: Tachyglossus aculeatus (assembly GCF_015852505.1). Taxonomy (NCBI): domain Eukaryota; kingdom Metazoa; phylum Chordata; class Mammalia; order Monotremata; family Tachyglossidae; genus Tachyglossus; species Tachyglossus aculeatus. The sequence goes on from NC_052089.1 coordinate 29,516,962, forward strand.
GAGTGAATCAGCAGGGCACAGAAGGGAGTGGGAGAAGGAAACGTATCTTCAATAGATTCGGACTGTAGAAAATATTTAGTAAATCTGGCTGCCCCAGAAAGGTTGTTAAGATCCTGAGACAAATTCATGATGACACAGCGGGCCGAGTCGGAGCTGATAACGCCCTGTCCGTTCTGCTCCCCGCTTGCGGACGGGTTAAATGGGGGCTGTGTTCCCAGCTTGGGCCCGGTCAGCTGGTTCTCTGCTTTCATGCTGGAGTGAGCAACAGTGCTCCTGGATGCAGGAAATAGAATCGATTTCCATACCTCTGGGAAATCCTTGTGACTGGGTAGACTTTGAGCCCTCTCCCGAGTCCTGGAGAGCACCAGTGATTGCAGGAAACAACTCTAGGCTGAAAGCTCATTGTAGGGAGGGAATGTCTCTACCAACTTTGTTATATCGTTATAGTGTACTCTCCTGAGCACTTAGGACAGTGTTCTGCACTTAGTATGTGCTCAATAAATACAATGGATTGATTGATTGAAACAGGGCAGATGATGGGAGACCTCTTTGAGGAATCAGTTGGGCCTCACAAGCTGATGCTAAGTGTCAAGAAACTCTCCCGAGCTTTCAGTACAATGCTCTACACACAACGCTCAATAAATACGATCGAATGATTGACTTATTGATCTGCATTAGCTCTAGACTGCAGACTCATTGTGGGCAGGGAAGGTTATATTGTACTCTCTGAAGTGCTTAGTATAGTGCACGCAGTAAGCTCTCAATAAATACGATTGATTGAAGAAATCCAAGATGAAGGATTGCCTATGGCAGGGAAGCTGTACACACAACCAAGTGTGAAGTACCCCTGTATCCTTTGCTCCTTAGTGTGTTCATTTAACTTTTGATGACTGGCATCATCTGAGTTTTTTATGGGTTTCCTTTTTTGCTAATGGATTTTGCTGTCTGAAACAGTTGGTTGGCTCCTCAGGGATGCACCTCTTGACCCCACTGGCCTCTTTCCTAGTGGGGTGTGGGTTAGCAGCACTGGTCTCAATGGTCAGGGGATCAGTAGGCATTCAGCTCAGAGGTCAGATGGGGGACGCAGGACAGGCAGCCTCCCACTGGCTCAGCAGGTTGGGTGGCAAAAGGAGTGGGGATGCGGGACCCAACTTTGTAGCCCAGGGGCCAGCCAGAGCCCGAGGCATGGTCTGGGACCCCATGATGGCCAGAACCACAGCCCAAGGATCGGCAGCCCCGGGAAATGCTGATCATTGTGTTGCCGGGGCGGGGGAAGGAGGGGGCCACTGGGCCGGAGTGAGATCCTTGCGGGGTGCTAGAGTTGGCCCAGGTGGGTCGGTAGCAGGTCGGTGCCAAGCTGGTCCCCTGGCCTGTCCCCGGCAGGCAAGAGCTGCCCTGGAAGCAGCAGGGAAAGGAGGGCTCTCTTCTGAAGGCCCCGACCCCGGGCAAGCAGGAGCCCCCTGTGGGCCTGGGGAAAGCCAAGAATCCAGCGGACACTGGGGAGGAGGAAGACATCCCAGGACAGTGACGGGTGTACATGGCGGCGGGGGGAGTGGGGACGCCGGGTGTCTCAGTGAGGAACTTGGTGGGACCTTCATTGCCTGAGCATTTGTATACCTCTCCCGGTGGGTGTGGGCATCCCTTGTGCCCACCTCATGGCCCACGCACGGGTGGCCCGAGGGCACCTCGTTAGTCAGAGACATCATTTGAATCGATAGATTGTCACCTTCGTAAACAAGGCTTATGGGCTGGGGTGTGGGGCACCCGGGAGTCTGAGCTGTTCCAGACTGGCTGGAATGAGGTTTCGTCAAATCTTCAAAGACATTAGTCAGTGCCTCCTTAGGGGCTCCCCTCCCCTGTGGTCCACCTCGGTGCCCATGTTGGCTTCCACACATGTCTTCCCTGGCACCAGGGGTGTCTGTGGGAAAAGATTTCCCCTCCTCTCCTGCCATCATGTGTTCTCCGGGAGGTGAGGGCCCCTCTTCATCCCCCTTTCCAAAGTTTCTCCCATCCAGGTGTTCACCCCCGAGGAGGAAGATGCCGGGACTGCTGGTGGATTCCTCTTTGTACCCATGATGTGTGTGCCCTGGGAGGTGGGGAGTGGGGACCCCAGGGTGCATCCCTGGGAACCCCGTGGTGCCCCATAGGTACTGCAGATCTGGACCAGGTCCAAACCAGTTTTCGAATGGAGGGAAAATTTCGAGGTTCAGTAGATGCAGAGGAGCTAAAGTGTTAGGGCCATCCCGGGTCAACTCCCTGTGTTCCCGGCTCACTGCCCAACCCAGGCCCATTTTGGAGCCAAAACTACAAGAAACTCAACCTGCTGGGCTGGTCACATTTCCAGACAGTCTGTGTCCTGGGCTCTGTGTGGGGTTTTGCCCCAATTTCTGAACGCCCCACCTAACTTGAATACTACCATGCCCTCTTTGTGGAGGGCCATTTTGAAGTTGGGGACCTCCCAACCTCGACCTCCAGGCCAGAGGTCCATTCTCCACTGGAGTGCAGGGCGGTGCAGCCGGAGGGTGACTTCCTTTCTTGTAAACATGATGCAGATTTTCTGTTAGGGATTTATTGCAGAAGGGGAAGAGGAAGAGATACAGACATCAAGATGCATCCAGTGTGCTATGTCTTTGGCATGTTGTTGTTAGTTGTTTCTGTATTGGTCTCTCTCCTAAATTGTGCTCCACGCACCAGGCACCTGTCTTCAATTTTCGTCTACTTTGTAATTTTCTGAGAACCCAGGAGAGTGCTGGGTGTAGAGTGGGGACTCATGAGTATCAGTCGGGAAGTGAAATTGGAATGACCCCAGGCAGAAGCCATTGGGAATGCCCGTTGTCCTCGAGCATCCCTCAGCCTTCCACCCAATGACCCCGCCCTGGCATGGTCCCATAAATTTAGGTGTCTGGCCAATTGAACTTCTTTACAGGTCCCTGGCCTAGAAATCCCATCAAGTATCACGCTCACAAGTGCTCGAGCCTGGGCCTCACCCCTTTCCTGGGTGCCACACAATTTCCTCTGCTCCTGGGGAGCAGATTCCCCGTTGGAAACTGCTCACACGTCCCGGCTGGGCCTGCTTCGAAAACAGAGTGATGCCCAAACAGCTCACTTCAGCAAACTCCTTGGAAGGCAGGTGGTGTCTCATGGCCAGGCTGTTGGGCCCAAAAAGAGACACGGGGTATAGGGTTGAATGTCACCTGTACCGACTTTGGCTTGGGAGTTCAGAAAGCTTTTCTTTTCTGTCTTTTCTCTGGGACCCCTGATATTCAGGCCACGGTGCTCTCCTGAGCTCATCTTAACATCTCTTCTCCTCCTCCTTGGAAACTGGAAATAGGAGCATTGACCCTTGTGGCTCCCCATTCTCCAGCTAATTCACTGTGAAGGGTCAATTGGGTCAGGCATGCCATACACTTAACTGGACTGTAGATGGGAGGGGAGGGGACTGTTGGGGCTGAGGTGGCAGCAGGACTCTGGCCTTGCTGGGTGTTGCCCGTTGGAATGTCCTCCCAGTCCAGTTCCAGTGTTTCCTGCTGCTCAAGCCCAGCAGCAAGCACAGGGCCTAGTTTGGTTCCACTGTCTGCCCGGTGGGTGTCTGGGGTCCTGGGAGTCATGTACATAAAAGCGATATTGTTTGAGGGTGAATTGGCCCCCTGACTCCATCTTGAAGTGCTCAGTACAGTGCTTGGCACCCAGTAGGCACTCAGTAAATACTCTGGGTCGATTGAGAAGCAGCTTGGCTCAATGGAAAGAACCCAGGCTTGGGAATCAGAGGTCATGGGTTCTAATCCCAGCTCCACCACTTGCCAGCTGTGTGACTTTGGGCAAGTCACTTAAATTCTCTGTGCCTCAGTTCCCTCATCTGTAAAATGGGGATTAAGATTGTGAGCCCCACGTGGAACAACCTTGATTACCTTGTATCCCCCTCCCCCAACTCCAGCGCTAAGAACAGTGCTTGGCACATAGTAAGTGCTTAACAAATACCAATATTATTATTATTGATTACTGCATTGTACTCTTGTAGGAGGCAGAAGGCATAGGATCATTCAGTTGACTTAGTATATTTATTATGCACTTACTTTTGTATACAGCATTTTGTGGGAGAATACAGAAGTGATAGTAGATGTGATCCCTGCCATCAAGGAGTTTATAATCTAGTAGGGGAGACAGACATGAAAATAAATTAAAGATGGGGAGAAGCGACAGGGTTTAGCAATATGATGATCAGCGCTGTGGGAGAGAGGGTGGGATGTGAAGTGCCCAAGTGCTTAGGTAGTGGAGGTGATGAGGAAAGGGGGGCTTGCTTCTGAAATTCCTGGTGCCAGGTGAGCAGGAGCCCCCTGAGGGCCTGGGGAAAGCCAAGAATCCAGCGGACGCTGAGGAGGAGAAGGAGGAGAAGGAGGAGGAGGATGACATCCCAGGACAGCAACAGGTGCATATGGCAGCGGGAGGAGTGGGGACGATGGGCGTCTCAGTGAAGAACTCGATGGGGACTTCAGTGCCTGAGCATTTATATACCTCTCCCAGGGGGTGTGGGCATCCCTTGCGCCCGCCTCATGGCCCACGCACAGGCAGCCCAAAAGCACCTTGTTAGTCAGAGACATCATGGGAATCGCTAGATCGTCGCCTTTGTAAACAAGGCAGGTGGGCTGGGGTGTGGGGCGCCTGGGAGGCTGAGCTGTTCCAGGCTGTCTGGAATGAGGTTTCGTTGAATCTTCAAAGCCATTAGTCAATGCTTCATTAAGGGCCCCCCCACACACGGTCCGCCACGGTGCCCACGACGGCTTCCACGCCCAACTTCTCTAGCACCAGGGGTGTCTGCGGGAAGAGGTTCCCCTTCTTCTCCTGCAATCCGATGTTCTCTGGGGACATGGGCCTGTCTTCCCCCTTCATCCCCCTCCCAGAGCCTCCGCAATCCAGGCACTCATCACAGTGGACGGTTCTGGGACCAACAGTTGGACCCTCCCTTTGCCTGTGGTGTGATTGCCCCATGGGCAGGGAGCCAAGGGTGCATCCTGGAGAAACTCCGGTTTACTTGCCCACGTGCCCCAACTCCAGCCTGTAGTTCCTTGAGCATACTACAGGTCTGGACCATGTTCTCCTGGACCTCAGTTGAGGGTAGAATTCAATGGTGCAGAGAGAGTATCTCCATTCTTTGAGGAGCAGAACAGCTGGGTTCATACGGGGACATTCCCTAAATTTGAGGGCCTGCATTTCCAATGGCACCTAGATAATGAAACCATCTTGCCAAGAAGCTCAGTGTCTCTGCAAAGCCCTGTCCTGATAATAATAATAATAATAATAATAATGGTATTAAGCGCTTATTATGTGCCAAATACTGTTCTAAGTGCTGGGGTTGTTACAAGGTAATCAGGTTGTCCCATGTGGGGCTCATAGTCTTAATCCCCAATTGCAGATGAGGTAACTGAGTCACAGAGGAGTTAAGTGACTGGCCCAAAGTCACCCAGCTGATAAGTGGCGAAGCCAGGATTAGAACCCACGACTTGGGACGCCCAAGCCCATGCTCTTTCCACTAAGCCATTCTGCAATGCAAGAATGCAAGATCATTCTGCATGACTTTGTCAAGACTGGATCACGACAGTCTCAGTAAGATCTTAGAAAAGGAGCACCGCTAACCTTGGTTAGCCCAGGGGTTCTCTTCGCCCAGGGCCTTGGACTCTGGCAGTGGCCCCAGGATAGTGGGAGGAAGCGTGAGCTGGCTGTTCCCTGGAACACCCATCCTCATGTGTACCAAATGGACCATTTTCATCTTTGACTCTCTCCTCTACATTCCTAACTTTGCTTCAGACTTTCCCTGCTACATCTAGCAAGGTGAAGATCATCTTCTCTCAATATTGGTCTCAGGATTTACGGCCTAGTTCTTGGAAATGATTCCCTTTCCACGCTGGTTCGGCCACAGATGCCAGAAGGACCCCAGGTAGAAACTGTTGGGAGCTTCTCTCGTCTCGGGGCAGCCCTCGTTCCTCACCACAAACCTGCCCATCTCCCAAGAGGGAGGTCTTGGGTCTGTCTAGAGGGCCTGTGGCTCCTGGCTATGGCCCTTGTGAAGCTAATTGTCCCTTCCCAGCTTATGGTTGTTGGTTCTCTGGTTAACATGGATTTCTCTGGCCCTCAATCTCCCCTCGGGTCTGGGCAAAGTTGTACGACCCATGACAAACTGCAGGCGTTCATGGTCCCAGTTTGTGCTTCCAGGTCATATCCCTTCTGCTCATTGTCCTCCCGGGCAGAGGCTGAGGCCTAAGGGACAGAGGTGCTGGCTCCTCCCCAGTGTTCTAGCCAGTCCTGGGCTCTTCTTGGGGTTCAGAGAGGTGAGTTCACTGTTCTTGGCCACCTAGGGGTTCAGTGGAGGGGCCGTCTGATTCTGCTATTGGTCCCAGGAACTTGCTTCCACCTGGCTGACTTCTAGTAACCATGAAGTTCCCCTCTCCCATCCAGTAACCTGGCTGCTGAGAGCTGGGTGCATAACCTGACACTGGCTTTGGCCATGTCTAAGCAGGTGTCTGCTTCAGGAGTGCTCCACCTCCCCCAATCCCAGCATTGGGGGTGGGTCTACATGTCCAGTGGCTGCCCCTTCTTATTTGTTTGCTCCGTCTTGTGAACTCCAGAGGGAAATTTCTCCAAAACGTGGCAGCGTTACCCCTGCGTCGCCAGATGAGGCCAAGGCTGAGGCGAATATTCCTAAAGCAAGTTTAAGGGAATCTACATTGTGTCTGTGACCAAAACTGGGCTCCACATGTGCCGAGGATCCTTTATGAGGGTTGCTAATGTGCCTGCACACATACACACTGCGAGCGCACACACAGACACAGACACACACACACACACAGACACACACACACAGACACACACACACAGACACACACACACAGACACACACAGACACACACACACACACACACCCTGCCCTTGTTACTTAGCAACCAGGTCTGGAAGGACATCGTGGGACAGAGTGGCAAAGGCTCCCGCAGCTTCCCTTGGTGTCGGCCCGGGACGGGAAGGATGCAGGCTAGGGTGTGCCCACTGCAGAGAGGGTGACTGGTAGTGCAGCTTGGAGGATGAGGCCCTACGGTCTTCCTCCATGGCCGACGGCCCTGCAATCACCAGGATGGAAGCATATTTACGACTGGGATGGGTGACCCATTGAATTGCAATTAGCAGTGGGGCAGTGAGTTTCCTTGTGAAAGCCAGTGAATGAGGTGATGGAGATGGTGATGGGGCAGGGCCCATGCCTTCTGATCAGGGAATATAAACATCCCTGTCCAGGAGCATTGGCACACTCACACGCGCACAACCACCTAGCAACACCTCCACAGTCACCTGCCTGACTTCAGATTCCATGTCTTACTGTGGTTGTCCCAGAAACTTCTCTTCCCACCCTGTTGAATGCTCCCCATGCTTCCAGACCTCCTTTGGTGGCTCATGTGCCCTAGGCAATCTTGTATACCACAGTGATGCCTGTGGCCCCTACTCAGGGAAAGCCTGTGTCTTCTATCCCTTCCGGGAGATCTGTTGCGAGCTCCCCAGCTGTCAGTCCAGCTGCTCCATCTCTATCCCCTGCCAGACCCTGTGTTTTCGCCCCATTGTCTTCTGCCAGGTGACACTCGGCAGATCCCTGGGCTTCTGACCCCTGGGCTGTGGAACCAGTAGCTTCCGATTCCTGGGCTATGGATCTGGCATCTGCCGATCCCTCGGCTTTGAATCTGCCTCCCGCCAGTCCCAGGGCTACGGATCCAGATCCTGTCGATCCCTGGGCTATAGATCCAGCTCCTGCCGACTCGTGGGGTATGGATCTGGATTCTGTCGATCTCTGGGCTTCGGATCCAGATCCTGTCAGTCCCTGGGCTATGGATCCAGCTGTTGCCAGTTCCCGGCCTACAGGTCCAGTGGCTGCCAAACCCTGGGCTACAGATCCAGCTGCTGCCGGTCTTTGGGCTATGGATCCAGATCCTATCAGTCCCTGGGCTTTAGATCTGTCTACTGCTGGTCCCCGACCTACAGGTCCAATGGCTGCCAGACCCCAGGCTTCGGATTCTACTCCCGCAGGTCCCTGGGCTACGGATCCAGTGGCTGCCGATTCCTGGGCTTCGGATCCAGCTCCCATCTATCCCTGGGATACGGTTCTGGTGGCTGCTGATCCGTGGCCTTCCGTTCCGGCTGCCGCCCGTCCCTGGGCTACGGATCCAGCTTCTGTCACCCAACTCGCTTTGCCGTGCAAACTCACCAGTCCCTTTGTTTCCGGCCAAGTTGCAGATCTGGCTTCTACCGATCAACTTGCTGAGTGTCTGTGGCCTCCTGGTAACAGGACCATCTCTCCCATAGTCTCACACTTCCAAAATATCCTCCCGATCCCTCTACTCTGCATCTACTCATCACCTTTAGTTTCAGTCTCCCTGTTGTTTCTGTTACGACCACCTGTCCTAATGGACTTCTGGGCTCTGCGTACCTGCAAACCAGAAGATCGTACCGGTATATGAATTTCATGATATAAGTCTGTCCACCGGTAGCAAGCCAAATGCCTCCTCTCTAAAGGGTACTTGGGTCTCCTGTCCTAGGCCTCTCTTGGAGATGTAGTCAATCATTTGAGGGAATGTTTCTCAGTAGCAAATAAACACATTTATCTTGGCATCAGCACTGTTTTTACCATTGTTTCTCTGGGGCCATGGGTCTGGTTAGAAACATCTATAGATTCCATTCTAAGGTCTGTCCATGACTTCCTGCAGGTTTAAAGAAGTACTGGAGAGAGAATGGGCTTAGGAGTCAAAAGGATCTGGGTTCTAGTCCCTGTTCTGCCATTTGTCTGCTGCGTTAACCTGGGCAAGTCACTTCACTTCTCTGGACCTCAGTTCTCTCATTTGTAAAACGCGGACTAAGAATGTGAGTCCCTGGAACAGGGACTGTTTCCAACCTGATTAGCTTGATTATATCTTAGAGCTTAGGACAGTGCCTGGCGCATAGTAAGTGTTTATCAGATACCATAAAAAAAGAGGTTTCCAGGTGATGTGAATTAAGCTTTCCTGGTTCTCTTCCCTTCTTTGTCCCCTCCTCCATCTGAGGAGAATACCCTCTTCTTTCTCGGGCCAACCAGGACTCTCCCACAGGGCTAAACATCTCTGTCCCACTCCATCCTTTCTCCCTGGGTCTGGCCGTTATTGTCGTCTCCTCACCTCTTCCTCTCCCTTCCCTCCTGGTCTGGGCTGGAATGGCTGCCTAGGTTTCCTTTGGGTCTTTGTCCTTTTCCCAATTTTGTTATTCTTAGACTGGGCCACGGATGGGCCTGCACCCAACCCTGAATCTGAGTCTCTGTGTCGCACTGGACCGTTGGTCAGCCAGTCCAAGCATCGATCTCCTGGACCTAAGCAGGTAAAGGCCTGAATTGGGTCCTGGTCGTTCCCTGGGTGGTCATCAATGGGCCGTGAGGTGTTTTCTGTCCAGTGGAGATAGGAGGCCCCAAAGCCAAAGATTTAAATCCAACTAAACTCTCCAAGATATCACCATCCGGTCATTGCTCTTTCCCCAAGGGAGGTGGAGCTGCCTCAGAGAGTCCCTCCTGTCTTCCCATCTCAGAATGAAGCCTCAGGGGTGGAACCAAGTCCAGTTCCTCACTGAAGGTCCAGGAGGGACAGCTTCTGATGTTTCTTTCCACTAAGCTGCTGGCCACTTCTCTGTTTTTGTCAACAGTAAACATGTTACAGAACTTGGTCTGAGTGGTCCAGGCCCCATGTCGGGGTTCAGGGGGGATTTGGAAGAACGACTGTCCGAGAGATCCATCATTGCAGGGTGATGAGGGGGCCCTGAAGGCGGAGGCTGATTTGAGAATCCTACCCTGGGTAAAGGTCTGTCCCAAATCTGGCTGGGCTTGTGAGCTTGGGAGCACGGGGACGAGTAAGGAGAGTTCAGGATAGAGGAGTCAGGGGTTGGGGACCATCTTGGCTCTTCCTCAAAGTGCGCCGGCTCCATCCGAAGTCACATTTGCTTAAGCCCTGGAGGCTTCTCCCGGATCCCTTTCCCCAGCTTCTCCTTCAGTGCGGGGCTTCATTTTGGCTGCCAAATAGCTGCCCCCTAATCATGCCATCTGAAGGCAGGGTAAGGGAATGCTTGAAAGCTACTGGCTGAGGAGCACATATGATCGCTCTCCATTGCCCGCTGCCCTGTACTGTCCTGTACTGCCCTGCAGTGATTCCACCAAGAAGTGTGCTTTTTGGATGAAACATCAGGCCCAGGAAGTGCTCTGCAACACAGTTGAGGACTGAGTCTGGCTCTCGGTACTCATCGGACCCACTCGGGTCCTGCCTCCAAAGGGCACCCGTGTCCTCAACTGTAAGGTAGGGGGCCCTGAAGCCCTGGGTCTGTACAGCCATGGAGCTATGGAGCCTTGGGGGCCTGAGGCTGAGGGGCCTGGAGGCCTGGGGATGCGAGGCCTTGGCCTGAGTCAGGCCGAAGGGCTCTGGGGATTTGGGCTATTATGGTCTGAGGCCAGGGGACACTAGGGCCTGGGGCTGTGAAACCCTAGGGCTGAGGGTCCTGGGGACTTCAGGTCTTTGGCCTGGGTCAAGCCAAGGGGCATTGGGGCTCTGGAACCCTGAGGTCTGGGGCCAGGGGGGCCTGGGGTGGTGAATTCCTATGGCCAGGGATTTGTTTGATAAGAAGAGGGATGGGACCGTTGGAAGTTCTGAGAAGTAGGGAAACATGAAGGATGATGGCTTAGAAAGAAGGCCCAAATGACAGAGTAGTGAGTTTAAACTGGAGAGGGAAAGAAGCTGCTGGCAGGGAGGCCAGCGAGGAGGCTACTCTGGTTGTCAGGCTGGGCGATGATGAGTGCCTAGCCCCTGGAGAGGCCGTTGGGATGGAAAGAGAGGGGTGGGATCTGAGAAACAGCATGGAGGAAAAACCAAAAGGATTTGGTGACAGATTGAATGTGAGAGCCAAAAAAGAGTGAGGACTTGAAGAGAATTCTCAAGTTGCAGGCTTTGGAGACGGTGGGACCTGACGTAGTCAGCAGTGATGGAAGCAAATTAACTCATTTGCCCCGAAGTGCCTGAGGAGTTGGCACGACTGGGAAGGAGGGGGATCAATCAGGGAAGGCCTTCTGGAGAAGGTGCCGTTTAAGTAGGTTTGGAAGATGACAAGGGATGTGGCCTGGACGGTTCTATGAGAAAGGGGGAGAGCCATGGGTCGAGAAGGAACAGGTAAAGATGACAGGCAGCTAGGAGCTTAGCTTGGGAGGAGCTGAATGTGACCAGGGATGGAACAGGAATAGTTGTCCCATGTATAAAATCCAGGGATGATCAGCAGGAAGAGGATACAAGACTCTAAGTTTGTTGTGGGCTGGGAGTGCGCTGACCAACTCTGCTGCACTGTAGTCTCCCAAACACTTACTACAGTGCTCTGCACAGAAACACACAGAAAACGCTCAGTAAATAGCATTGACAATGATGAGATGCACCCCTTGCCCTTGAGGGACTGGGAGTGGGCAGGGAGCTGGAGTGATTAAAAGGATTGGGCCGAGAGGCCATTAATCTGGGAAGACTTCCTGGAAGTGGCATGCTTTTATTGGAAGATGAGGCACAGCGAGGGTCATGGGCTGGCAGAGGAAGTGTGGCCTATGTGGGTGGCGATGCCCATTGGCTGGATGTCTGCACGAATGGGTTCCCGGGGCCTGCCCTCTGAGGGGCCAGGATTCCCTTTCCACAAGCCGGAGGGGTGATGAGTGGCTCCGCGGTCTCTGAGGCCTCAACTGCAGTTCCCCGGGAGCAGCGGGAGAGGCTGAGGGACTTCCTGGTTTCGTGGCAGAAGAATAAAATTTCAGTTACTGACTACAGGCTGTGGGCAACTGCAATTAGCATCGAGCCAATTAGTTTCCTCATGAAAGCCGATGAGCGAGGTGATGGGGACGGTGACCAGGTACGGTCCATGCCACCTGCTTGGGAGTTACAAACATCCCCATCTGGGAGGGCGGGCACACGATTGGACACATACAACCTCCTTGTGACACACGGCCCCCCTGGTTCCCAGTCAAACAATCAAACTGTGGTATTTATCGAGCATTTATTATGTGCCGAATACTGTTCTAAGTCATTGGGAGATTACAGTGCAACAGAATTAGCGACACGTTCCTAGCCGATAATGAGCTTACAGTCTAGAAGCGTCACATTTTATGGCAGCTGTTCCAGAAACCTCTCCTTCCGTTCCCTCGGGTGCTCCCCGTGCTTCACGACCTCCTTCGGCGGCTCTTGCGCCCCGAGTGACCTCGTCTGCCGCAGCGATGCCTGTGGCCTTTACCCAGGAGGAGCCCGGGCCTTCGATCCCTGCCAGGACACCGGCTACGAGCCCCCCAGCTGTCTGCCCAGCTGCTCCATCTCCAGCCTCCTGCCTTCCAGATCTCTGTGGGGAGCCCTTTGGCACCTCCCTCGACTTTGGATCCCCGGGCTTTGGATCCAGCTCTTGTCGATCCCTGGGCTGCAGACCCTCTTTTCTCTGGACTTTGGATCCTGTTCCTGCTGATCACTGGGCTACAGACCTGGTATCCTCCTATGTCTGGGCCTTGAAACCCGCTCCTGCCGATCCCTGGGCTACCGACCGATATCCTCGTATCCCCCGGCTCCAGATCTGGCTCATTCCGATCACTGGGCTCCAGACTCAGTATCCTCCTATCTCCGCGGTTCAGATCCGGCTCCTGACGATCCCTGGGCTGTGGGCCAATACCCTCCTATCCTCAGGCTCTGGATCAGGCTCGTTACGATCCCTCGGCTGTGGACCGGTGTCTTCCTATAACTGGACTTCAGATCCAGCTCCTGGCAATCACTAGGCTATAGACCCAGTATCTGCCTATCCCCAGGCTTTTGATCTGGCTCCTGCTGTCCCCTGGGCTAAGGACCTAGTATCCTCCTACCCCTGGGATCCAGATCCAGTTCTTGCTGATTTCTGGGCTATGGACCAAGTACCCTCCTATACCTGGGCTTTGGATCTGGCTCCTGATTATCCCAGAGCTACAGACCCAGTGATTCTGGACTTCAGATTCGACTCCTGCCGACCAGTGGGCTTGGGGTCTGGCTCTTCTTGCCCAATTAGCTTTTCTGTGTGAAGTCACCAAGCACTTTATTTCTGGTCAACCCTCCGGTCCAACTTGCTGAGTGTCCGAGACTCTCCGGGAAGATCCCACAGGATCCTCCACTGCATTTACCACCTCCACAACCTTCCCTCCCTAGCGTCCTTCTTCTCTTCCAGGCCAGCATCCTCTCTGGTAGCAACCCCAGCCATGATGGGCTCCTCCCCACCGTCCAGCACAGAGGTTTCAGGGCTCCCTCTGAACTGGTATGGTTGCCAAGCCTCCTCCTGTGCTTCCCAAGGGCTCTGATGTAACAGCGGGAACTTGGGCTAGACTCTGGCACCAGGAGCGTGGCCCAGCCCCAGGGCTGCTCAGAGCCTACTCCCGGGAGGTTAGCTAATCCGAACCCCACTAAAGGGGAAGGGTGAAGAGGAACAGTTCTTGGGTTTCTCATTTTCTGAAGAGTCTCCATGTAGCATCAGCATGGAGTAGTGGATAAAGCATGGGCCTGGGAATCAGACGGTCATGGGTTCTAATCCTTGCTCTGCCACTTGTCTGCTGTGAGACCTTGGGCAAGTCACCTCACTTCTCCTTGCCTCAGTTCATTCATCTGTAAAATGGGGATTAAGAATGTGAGCCCCATGTGGGACAGGGACTGCATCCAACCCGATTATCTTGTATCTACCCCAGCGCTTAGGACAGTGTCTGGCACATAGTAAGCATTTAACGAATACCATAATAACAATAATTATTATTATTATTATTCCACCTCTGCAACAAACAGATGAGGAGAGGGACGATCACTCAATCTGCTTTAATAAGGCACTCGACCAGCTCTCCCCTGTTTAACCTGTCCTCAGCTACCCAGCCCTCAGCTAAGGGCCACCCACTGTCTATACCACGACCTGGGCCGTCTGGCCGTCGAACTCTGTCTCGCGTCCTTCCTCCCTCTGGCCTGGACCTTCATTCTCCCCCTGCCCCCACCCCGGCTTCAGGAAGAGTCTTGGCTGAGGACCTCCGCGATGCCGAGCCCGGAACTCCGATTTACTCAAGCGCTCTTGTACTTCCCAAGCGCTTAGTCCAGTGCTCTGCACACAGTAAGCGCTCAATAAATACGATTGATTGATTGATTTACTCGGAATTAGCCCTGGCTCTACTGCTCACACGCCCCCTGGTGGCCTTACAGTGGTGCTGCGCACATATGTGATCATTCGGAATGTCCGGAAGCGCCCTCTGCCGGTTGATTCGTCGAATTTCAGTCGTTCTCTTAAATGGGTAAATAAACCGTCCTTTACCTGCCCTCCCAGGGTTTGTTTTTTTTAAATGATGTTTGTCAAACGTTTACTATGTGTCAAGCACTGTTCTCAGAGACCAATTCCGATGGGAAGAGAAAAAGCGAGTTGGGTTTTGTTGTAGATTCACTGCTCCCTCTAAGACTGTAAACTCATGGGCAGGGAATATACCAACTCTGTTGTATAGTACTCTCCTAAGCGCTTAGTACAGTGCTCTACATACAGTAAGTGCTCATAAAATACGAGACGGTTGTTGGCTTTTTGTCCCTGGATAGGATTCTGTGCGTTGTTCTGAGGGTTGTACCCAATGGGTCTTGGTCTAGTGGAAACAATATGAGGCGGTCAGGAGACCTGGGTTCTAACAGTACTAAGAGTGGTATTTGTTCATTCACTCATCCAATCATATTTACTGAGCACTTACTGTGTGCAGAGCACTATACTAAACGCTTGGGAGAGTTCAAAGCAACAATAAACAGACACATTCCCTGCCCACAATGAGCTTACAGTTTAGAATGGGGAGACAGACATTGATACAAATAAATAAAACTACAGATATTTACATAAGTGCTGTGGGACTGGGAGGGGGAAGAGCAAAGGGAGAAAGTCAGAGCGACACAGAAGGGAGTGGGAGATGAGGAAAAGTGGGGCTTAGTCTGGGAGGGCCCCTTGGAGTTGTGCCTTCAATAAGGCTTTGAAGCAGGCGGACAGATTGTCTGTCAGATTTAAGGAGGGAAGTATTCTAGGCCAGAGGCAGGACGTGGGCCGGGGTTGGCGATGAGACAGGCAAGATGGAGGCCCAGTGAGAAGGTTAGCACTAGAGGAGCGAACTGTGCGGGCTGGGTTGTAGAAGGAGAGAAGCGAGGTGAGGTAGGAGGGGGCAAGGTGGTGGAGTGCTTTAAAGCCAATGGCGAAGAGTTTTTGTTTGATGCAGAGATGAATGGGCAACCACTGGAGTTTTTTGAAGAACAGGGTGACGTGTCCTGAGTGTTTTTGTTGGAAAATGATCCGGGCAGCTTACTGTATGCCAAGGATTGTACTAAGCGTTGGGGTAGACACAAGACAATCAGGTCAGACACAGGCAGGTGGCAGAGCCAGGACTAGAATCCAGGTCCTCTGACTTCTAGGCCTGTGCTCTTTCCACTAGGCCTCTGCCTATGCCCAGCTGTGTGACCTTGGGTGAGTCTCCTGCTCTGGGCCTCGGTTTCCTCATCTGAAATTTGGGAAGATGAGATAAATTCTGAACCTCATGGGGGCACAGGGACCGCCCACTCAGATAAGCTCGTGGTAATATGAATAATAATAAGTGCAGAATTTGTTAAGCACTTACTATGTGCTAAGCACTGTTCTAAACCCTGAGGTAGATAAATGACAATCAGATCAAACACAGCTCCTTTTCCACATGGGGCTCACAATCTAAGAGGGAGGAAGAACGGGAATTGAATTACCGTTTTACAGATGAGGAAACCGAGGCAAAGAGAAGTTAAGTGACTTGCCACGGGTCACAAAAAAGGCAAATGTCAAGGCCAGGATTAGAACCCTTGTCCTCTGACTCCCATGTGCTTGAAACACAGTAAATACTTAATATTTGTTATTATTATCATTGTTGTGTTCAAAGTTAGTCTGCCAACATGGAGAACATTTTCCAGGGATAAAGCCTAACCTACTCCCAATCCCAGACTCTCAGTGGGCACCTGTGGTGGGAGTGGTTCAGACAGGATCTTGCTGTTTTCTGTTGCTGGGAGGGACACATGACACCGCCCAGTTCCATCTAATAATTTGGCAGCGGCGTCCTCACCGTTCTGGGGGTAGAGGGAGGGGGAAGTGGTGGTTGGAAATTTTGAGAGGCAGAATTGGTTGGCCTTGGGAGAGAGTGTCCTTCTGTCTGAGGGTGATAGAGCATCTTCTCTGGACCCAGACAGGTAGTGGGAGGGCAGTCCAAGTCTAGACAGGTGGAAGAAGTGAGGAAGACAGGAAGGTGTTGGCAACTTCTTCTGTGGCACAGAAGGCTGGGGCTGGAGATCCTTAGACCTTGGTGACCTGCTCCCTGCTCTCTTCCATGGGGGTCAATCCCACAGAGAGCTGCTCTTCTCTGGGGGCGAGGGGGGACCCGAAGGGGTCTGGGCCAAGGAGTTTCAGGAGAACCACATCCTGGGAGAACTCCCGGGAGTCCACTCCAACTGTACCTACGAGTTGCCCGGCCACTCCTGAGACAAATCCATCGTTCATTCATTCAATCACATTTATTAAGCATTTTCTGTGTGCAGAGTACTGTACTACACACTTGGGAAAGTACAATACAACAATGAACAGTGACTATCCCTGCCCACAACAAACTCACAGTCTAGAGCGGGGGGAGACAGACATCAATACAAACAGACTTCAGTGTAAACAAAAAAAATTACAGATATATACATATGGATATACATACATGGATTAAGACTGTGAGCCCCACGTGGGGCAACCTGATCAACTTGTAAATTCCCCAGCGCTTAGAACAGTGCTTTGCACATAGTAAGCACTTAACAAATGCCATCATTATTATTATTATTATTATAAGTGCTGTGGGGCTGGTGGTGGGGGAAGAGCAAAGGGAGCAAGTCAGGGTGATGCATAAGGGAGTGGGAGATGAGGAATAGTGGAGCTAGGTCTGGGAAGGCCTCTTGGAGGAGATGTGCCTTCAATAAGGCCGTGAAGAGGGGTAGAGTGTCTGTCGGATTTGATGAGGGAGGGCATTCCAGGCCAGAGGCAGGTTGAGGGTGAGGGCTATGCGGTGAGGTAGACGAGATAGAGATACAGTGAGAAGGTTAGCATTAGAGGATTGAAGAGTGTGGCCTGGGTTGTAGTAAGAGAATAGTAAGGTGAGTTAGGAGGGGGCAAGGTGATTGAATGCTTTAAAGCCACCTCCAAGAGGCTTTCCCTGACTAAACCATCATTTCCTCTTCTCCCACTGCCTTCTGTCTCACCCTTTCACTTGAATTAGCATCCCTTTTATTCACCTTACCCTCAGCCCTACAGTCCGTGTATACATATCCATAATTTATTTAAAGTCTGTCTTCCGCTCCAGACTGTAAGCTCACTGCGGACAGGGAATGTGTCTACCAACTCTGTCATATTGGATTCTTCTCAGCACTAAGTATCATGCTGTGTACCCGGTCCACTCAATAAATATCACTGATGGATTGATGGATAATGTCTGGTGCCTGTTCTAGATTCTACGCTCGTTGTTGGCAGGGAAGTCTGTTACATTATACTTTCCCAATCACTTAGTACAGTGCTCTGCACACAGTAAGCTTTCAATACATGTTTGACTGATTGATTGACTGATTGATCAACCCCACCTCCATTCTTTCCTTCCTTCTTTCCTTCATTCAGCCGTATTTATTGAGCACTTACTGTGTGCAGAGCACTGTGCTAAGCGCTTGGAAAGTTCAATTCGGCATCAAATAGAGATGATCCCTTCCCAACAATGAGCTCACAGTCTAGAAGGGGGGAGACAGACAACAAAACAAAACAAGTAGGCATCAATAGCATCAATAGAAATATAGTTATAGATATATACACATCATTAATAAAATTAAAAGAATAATATATATGTACATGTATACACAAGTGCTGTGGAGCGGGAGGTAGAGCAGAGGGAGGGAGTCGAGGCGATGGGGAGGGGAGGAGGAGCAGAGGAAAAGGGGGGCTCAGTCTGGGAAAGCCTCCTGGAGGAGGTGAGCTTTCAGTAGGGGGAAGCATGCTCGTTTGGCAGATGTGAGGAGGGAGGGCACTTAGGACTTGAGCCAGGGGTCGACGGTGGGACAGGCAAGAACGAGGCACAGTGAGGAGGTTAGCGACACCAGAGGAGTGGAGTGTGCAGACTGGGCTGTAAAAAGAGAGAAGGGAGGTGAGGTAGGAGGGGGCAAGGTGATGGAGAGTTTTGAAGCCAATAATGAGGAGTTTTTGCTTGACACGAAGGTTGATGGGCAACCACTGGAAATTTTTGATGAAGGGGGTGACATGCTCAGAGCGTTTCTGTAGAAAGATAATCCGGGCAGCAGAGTGAAGAATAGTCTGATTACAGTTAGGGTTAGGGTTAAGATTAGACTGAAGCAGGGAGAGACAGAAGGTTGAGAGATCAGAAAGGATGCTGATGCAGTAATCCATTCGGGTTACGATGAGTGATTGTACTAACAAGGTAGCAGTTTGGATGGAGACGAAAGGGCGGATCTTGTCAGTGCTAGGCTTGAGTTAAGGAACAGACCTGAGGTGAGGTGTTTTCCGTTTTATAGGGCAGCCCCGTCCCCCCCAGCCCCAGCCAATCCATTTCTTCCCCAGGTGCCTCTAAATGGGGTCAGGAGGCACTACCGCTTTATGGCCCCAGAGGCTGCTGGGCTCTTCCCTGCCCTATATAAAGCCTCCCGAGCCAGGCCTGCTCCAGTTTGCAAGAGGATGGGAGGCAGAGCGTGGCCTGCCATGGGCTTCAGTGAGTAGGGGGCTCTGGCTGTTCCAGCTCTACCCCCTTTTTGGGGTGGGTGGGTGGGTGTGGGACTGGGATTGCTGATGCCTATTGTACTGATGATGATAATAATGATGAAGGCTGGGGGAGGGATATTAGGTTTGGGCTGGTGGGTTGGAGAAGGGGGGTGGGGGAGGGGTTGATTCCAGGGTTTCAGAAATGGCTTAAATATCCACTTTGGGGGCAAGGAGGGGTGTTGGAGTGTGCCTAATGGGTTGTGACATCGCCAATGGTATGTAAATCTTATGTGTTAGCTGGGGAGGGACTACGAGGGGATGAGGATGCTGAGGGTTCTGATTGCTTTTTGTTGGTGTGGGGCTAGGGGAAAGTCTGAGGAGGCGGGGCCTTGAGGCTGAGAGCTATTCTTGCTCTGCTAGAAAGTGAGAGTGCACCACCTGGCACTCACCCCACATGCCACATGTATTCGTCAGTAGGGCGTCCTCTGTCCCAGCCCTTCAGGACTCCCAACCCCAGGTCCAGCAGTCACCCCAAAACTAGGTCTCACCTTCTGCAAGACCGAGGCCATCTGATCCCCAAACCTTCCCCTAACTAATTTCCCCATCCTGCATATGCCCTCAACCCCAAACCATCAAGAACAGACAGACAACAAAACAAAACATATTAACAAAATAAAAGAAATAGAATAAATATGTACAAATAAAATAGAGTAATAAATATGTACAAACATATACATATATACAGGTGCTGTAGGGAGGGGAAGGAGGTAAGGCGGGGGGATGGGGAGGGGGAAGAGGGGGAGAGGAAGGAGGGGGCTCAGTCTGGGAAGGCCTTCTGGAGGAGGTGAGCTCTTAGTAGGGCTTTGAAGGGAGGAAGAGAGCTAGCTTGGTGGATGTGCGGAGGGAGGGCATTCCAGGCCAGGGCGATGACGTGGGCTGGGGGTCGACAGCGGGACAGGCAAGAATGAGGCACAGTGAGGAGATTAGCAGCAGAGGGTGTGGGCTGGGCTGTAGAAGGATAGAGGGGAGGTGAGGTAGGAGGGGGCGAGGGGATGGATGGCCTTGAAGCCAAGGGTGAGGAGTTTTTGCCTGATGTGTAGGTTGACTAGTAGCCACTGGAAATTTTTGAGGAGGGGAGTAACATGCCCAGAGCGTTTCTGCACAAAGATGACCCGGGCAGTGGCTTGAAGTATGGATTGAAGTGGGGAGAGTGCTTGGCACATAGTAAGTGCCTAACAAATACCATTCTTATTATCATTAGGAGCAGAACACATTTGATCTTTTCTTAAAACTTTGGTATGATCAAGTGGGAAGAGTCCAGGCCTGGGTTAGAATCCCAGCTCTGACCCTTGCCTGCTGGGTGAACTAACTGCAACCCTAACCCTTGCACTTGGATTTGGACCCTTTATTCACCCCACTCTCACCCCCAAAACACTTGCGATGTACATATCCCACAATCCTAACCCTGGGAGTCAGAGGACCTGTGTTTTAAACCCCGCTGTTCCTTACCTGCTACGTGACCGCATCCTAACCCCAGATTAAACTCCCTTTTGGGATCCTCACTGCCCAGACATCAGAAAGAAAAATAAAAATGGGATGTTGGCAAAAGGGGGACTGTTTTCAAGCCATGAACTCCAGATTTGACTCCCCTTTAGAGTCTTCATGGTCCAGGTGCCAGGAGAGGTGATAAAAATAAGTACGCTAGCCAAATGTTGAGTTGACCTAACACTATGACCCCAGGTTTGAGCCTTAGTATTTTGTTCTTCACGGCTCAGTTTTAGGGAAAGAACAATAAAATTATGGATTCTGACAAAAGGGAGGTAGGTCTCGAGCTTTAAACCCCATATTGGAGTCTTCCCAGTCGGGTGCTCACGGCCCAGGCGCCGGGAACAAAAATACAAATATCGCTGCCGGCAAAGGGGTAGGACCGGCCCGGTGCCATGAACTTTGGATTAGAATCTGCTCCTTTGGGTCTCTGTGGCCCAGTCGCCTGGAAGAACAATAAGAACAGGGGTGCTGGTAAAAGCTGGAGCTGGCCTTATGCCATGAATCTCCAGACTCGATTCTCACAACTGAGTCTTCTTGAACTGGGCTCATGGGAAAGTAAAGATGGGTTTGGCTTCCTCACTTTCCTCTTAATTTGACTCTACCCTTAGGTTTAGAAAACTAGACCCCATTTGAGGCCCAACAGGTTGAAGAACTTCCAGTGAATTCAGACAATGATTGCCAGAATAGTTTTCACCTGGATCTTTTCCCCCAGCCCACTCTACTGTCTTTACAGTGTACAGGTGGGCTAAGCTTCTCCGACTCTGAGCCTCTTGAATAGGTCAGAAAGGGTGTGATCTCTGGGAAGGGTGCATTTTATAGTCTCTTAAAGCGTTACTTTGGGCAGTGTGATCCAGCGGGGAGAGTCCAGGTCTAGGAGTCAGAGGACCTGGGTTCTAATCCCAGCTCTGCCCCTTGCCTGCTCTGTGACCTTGGCCAAGTCATTTTACTTCTGTGCTGTACTTTCTTCACCTGTAAAATGTTGATTGAATACCTGTACCTGGATTTGCTCCCTTCATTCACCCCTCCCTCAACCCCACAGCACTTGAGTTCATAGCTATAATTTATGATTTTAACGTCTGTCTTTCCCTTCCCATAATCGGTTTAAAGTGTAGAGGGCCGTATCTCCCAACTCTGTTATATCGTCCTCTCCCAAGCACTTAGTACAGTGTTCTGTAAACAGTAAGCGCTCAGTAAATACCACTGATGGATTGACTGTTCTTCCTCCCATTTAAAACATGGGCCCCATGTCGGACAGGGACTGTGTCCAATCTGCTTATCTCCTATCTCCCCCAGTGCTTAGTATGGCACTTGGGACCTAGTAAGTACTTAACAGAGACCATCATTTTTATTTCTACTATGCTTTCCGGTTGCAGTCGGTGTGTCGAACATGCGCTAAAGTAAAAGGGAGGAGCAGGGGTGCGTGACGTGGTCATACTTGAGTCTGCACCTTCTAATTGCCCCACCCTCAGCTCCACAACACTTTGGTATGTATCCCTAATTTAGTTATAATGATAATAATTGTACCTGTTTTAGAGCTTACTATGTGTCGAGGACAGTTCTAAGCACCAGGGTGGTTACAAGTTAACTAGATTGAACACAGTCCCTGTCCCCTATGGGGGTGCACAGTCTAAATAGGATCGAGTAGAATTTAATCCCCAAGTTACAGAAGAAGTCACTGAGGCATAGAGAAATGAAGGTCACACAGCAGATAAGTGGCGGAGCCCCGATTAGGACCCAGGTCTTTGGACTCCCACCCCTGTGCTCTTTCCACTAGGACAAGTTGCTTTTCCCCCACTAGAATGTCAGCTCCTTGTGGTAAGAAATCTGATGGATCATGCTCTCCCAAGTGCTTATGTACATACAGAGAAGCCACGTGTCTCAGCGGAAAGAGCACTGGCTTGGCAGTCGGAGGATGTGGGTTCTAATTCTGGCTCTGTCACATCTGCCACGTGACCTTGGGCAAGCCACTTAACTTCTCTGTGCCTGTTACCTCATCTGTAAAATGGGGATTAAGACTGTAAACCCCAAGTGGGACGACCCGATTACCTTGTATCCTCCCCAGTGCTTGGCACAGAGGAAGTGCTTGACAAATACCATCATTATCATTATTATCTGTAATTTATTTATATTGTCTGTTTCCCCCTCTCTAGACTATAAAATCATCATAGTCAAGAAATGTGCCTACCAACTCTGGTGTACTGTAGTCTCCCAACTGCTTAATATACATAACTGTAATTTTATTTATGTATATTAACATTAGTAACTCTCTCTAGTCTTTAAGCTTGCCATGGGCAGGGAACGCATCCATCGTCATCGTACTCTTCCGAACACTTACTACAGCGCTCTGTACACGGTTAGCGTTCAATAAATACAACCGACCGCCGCTCCGCACCGGGCGAGGGGCAATCGGCGTGAGAGGAGGCAGAAAGAACCCGGGCCCGAGAGAGGCCGTGGGTTCTAATCCTGGCTCTTCCACATGTCTGCTGTGCGATCCTGGGCAAGTCACTTCTCTGTAGCTCACTTTTCTCATCTGTACAGTGGGGATTACAGGGGTACGGGGACTGTGTCCAACGTGATTTCCTAGCATCTACCCCAGCGCTTAGAACAGTGCCTGGTACATAGTAAGTGCTTAACAAGTACCTCCATTATTATAATTATTCTCTCCCATAGTAAGGGCCTCGGACACAGCCGCATCTAGCCAGGAGCCGGGAGCAGGATTTGGCGAGGGAAATCCATCAGGCGCCTGAGGATCCAGAGAAGGGGGGTATCCCCCTCCAGGGGCAGTCAGGCGGGCAGAGCTGTGGGGGTGGGAGGCTTCGTCACCTCATCCCGCCACCCTCCCCCGCCCCCTCTTGTTCCCCGAAACTCCCCCTCCCCCACCCCCTGTTCTCTAGGAAGGGCCAAATCCAGCCAAACCGTGAGTGGTACAGGGAATAATGGCTTCGTCAAACCACAGGGAAAGAGATCAAATGAGGGACAATTAGCCCGACGTGAGCACGGTTTTCGGGAAAGTGGGGTCATCTGGTGGGGGTCCCGGGGAGCTCCTCGGCCCCCCACTCCCTTCCATGGGGGCCTCTGCGCTTTCCTGCCAAGACGGGGCTGGTCCCGTCCCGCAGCCCCGGTGTTCCTGCTGTAGCCCAGGAGACGACAGACCGGTGGGCGCCACCGACCCCGCCCGCCTCCGCTAGGGCCCCTCTCCTCAGCTGCTCCGGGGCCCCCTCCCCTCCCCTGCCTGCCTGCCTGCCTGCCCGCCCGCCTGCCCGCCCCATATAAGCCTCCGAGGGCCACCCCCCCCGCCCCCCGCCTTCTCAGGCGTGCTTTTTGCACCTTCTGCTAAACGGCGCGGCTCCTCGCAGGCTGGCAGGTGTTTGGTAAAGGGGGTCGTTCTGCCACTTTTTTTTGCGCTTGGGGGGTAGGGGCGGCTGTTCTGTCAGAGTGGGTTAAGTTGACCCCACGTGGTGAGCGGCGGTGGTTGCAGGTAACTAGAGGGGGCTGTCCTGGCTTGGGGCTCGGAGCTGCCACCTGTTTCTGTTGTCACTCTATGACAACACTTGTTCAGGTTAATGTATTTCCTGTATTTGTTTTCAGCCATCTGACAGATCTCGAGCCTTTGACTGTTTCTAACCCACTCCTGCAGATACGTAAGTCCACTCTCTCCTCTTTAACTTTTTAACTTTTGGTGGTGGAGGAATGTGTGCTTCAGAGAAACTGCATTGTTTGTCTTTCCTCCCCTTTCCTTCTCAGCCCCCAGGAGCCCCATCAGATGTTCTCCACCCCTGCTCTCTTGCCTTGGAGCACTGTTGGGTGCAATGTGGGCACTAGGACCCTTCAAGCTTCTCAACAGTTGAGTGAATTCAACTTTGTTGTCCCCTGCGACCAGCAACAATGACTCTTCTCCATCGTTAATGCCCATTCCTATTGCCTTTAACCTTTGTGGTATACTTAAGTCTTGGTTTAAATCCTCAGTGCTCCGTACTCCTTCCTGGCCACTGAGGCAACTGCCAATGCTCAAAACAGGGCTCTCTTCTGAGAGAATGTTTAATAACAGCTATTACTGATACCCAAGCAGATGATGCTCCTGAAGCCACTGCCTTTGCCCTGCCCCTAAATCTTCCTCACCTATTCTACATCCACCCTTATTCTTCAGACATCACTCCTGCCTGACTTCCAAATCATTCCATCAACTTTGATTCTCTTTAATTCACACATTCTAAACACTCGCATCCCCTTATCTTATCTCACCAATGACCATCTTTTACTATTCCTTGTGTTTGAATTACTTCCTTCCTCATTGTTTACAAACATGCCCCAGTTCCCCTAATAAAAAAAGATACTGACCCACCATCTTTTTATGAAGCTTTTGGTCTCCACACCTGGCAGTGCACAGGTTAGGGTGGGATGACTAAAGTGAGATAATTATTTATTTTTTTTTATTTACTTTGCTAGCCTCTCTACAGCAGATGCCCAGTACACTTCCTGGCCTCATGAACCATCTGTCAGCCACTGGGACATTTGGTTCTAATCTCAGACCAGCCATTGAGATGGAGCTGTGAGCTCTGCTGCTACATCAAAGGGAAGGTGTTGGCTTTACTTCTTTTTTTGTGTGTGTGTGTCTGAGTGGAGGGGGTTAGGATTAGCTGGCTTGAAGGGGAGAGCAGTGAGGAAGAGGAGACCACTGTGGACACAGAAGCTGCTTCTGGAAATGGGGGCTGGGGCTCTGTGCAGGGAACTGGTTCTGTGTGACTCGACTGTGGGTCTGAGAAGACCCAGGGCCCTTAATTCTATAGATGGGTCTAATCTCTGGGTGCTCACAGTCCTGTCTCCAGGGTCACTGTGTACATCCCTGGCCTCCCTGAAGGGACTCTTCTGTGTCACACAGTTGTTTTTGGGGAATAGAGGAGGGAGATGTGTTGTGAAGAGAGAGGCAGGGAAGGTCATTGTCCACTTAATCGTTTGGGAAACTGAATTCTGGGGAGTTGATTGTGAGATGAATGTCAGTGCTGAGAGAGAGCATGAGTAGGTTGCATAGAGGCTGAAACTGCAGGCATGGTAGTAGAAACTGACTTTCCAATATGTAGCAGTGAGGGATATATTTGTCAGAAATACCTGCCTTACAGGTCTGATACTGAGGGGAGAAAGGGATTTAGTGCAAGAGTAGGTTAGAGCATAGTGAACAGTCCTCTTTAGAACTGCTCTGTACAGTCCACAGTAGGAACCTTTTCTGTATCTGTAAGGAGTTGTTCTTGGGTGGGTGTGTGTGTGTGTGTGTCTCCACCCCATTCTTCTCTGGAGTATTGTAGCCTTCTACCTGAGTTTTTTTGTTTTGTTTTGTTTTTTGATAGGGAGCATAGAAAGCAGATAAAGTCCTGGGCATTGCAGGCCTTAACACACCTCTGTTCAATCAGTTGTTACCCTTTTTTTTTTTTTTTTTTTTTTTTGTCCATGCTATCCTTGGCATAGGTTTGTGGAGATCCAGTGTCAGGAGAAGGCAAAAGTGGAGATTCTAGGCTGACTGGGTGTCTTGTCATGTTTTTTTTTTTTTTGGCTTTTTATGTAGAATCAGTAGATTTGGGGGCGGTGGAGGAATGTGTCTTTGAGAGAAACTGCATCAGTTGCATTTCTTTGCCTTTTCTTCTCAGCCCCCAGGAGCACCATCGGATCCTCTCCATTCCTTGCTCTTGTGCCCACAGAGCACTGGTGGGGACCATCTGGGCACTAGGACCATCTTGATCATCTCCCAGCAGGTGAGAGTGAATTAAACTTTGTTCTCTCCTGTGCTCACCAACAATGGCTTTCCTCCCTCAGTGAAACCCAGGGTATTGCCTTCAATCTCTGGTGTAGACTTAGCTCCTCCCTTAAATCCTCAGTGTTCCCTACTCCCTCCTTGCCCACCGAGGAAAATGCTAGTGCTCAAAGCAGAGTGGTGTACTTCAGAAGCATTTAATAAGTGTTACTACCATGCAAGAGTCGGGTGCCTTTGAAGCCAGTGGATTTGCTTTGTCCCCAAATGTTCCTCACCTATTCCACATCCCTCTTCGTACTTCCCAGCTGTCCCACCTGACTTCTAAATATTCCTTTCAACTTAGATTCCCCTCACCTGGCACATCTGAAACTCACATTCACTTTTTTTCCTTCCTGATGACCATCTTCTACTGCTCTCTGTGCTGAACTACTTCCTCAGTGCTATCAAATATGGCCACAGTTTTCCATAATAAAACTAAAATTAGCCTGCCACTCCGACTTTACATTCTTTTCCCACAAGTCCTGCAGCCTCAACACCTGGCCAGGGATAGTTTGGGGTGGGATGCATAAAGCTAGGTTTTTTTTTTTTTTTTTTTTTTTTGACTAGCTCTTACTCTACAGCAGATGCCCAACATTTTCCAGCCTCATGGACTATCCCTCTGCCATTTGGACCATCGGGTCAAGTATCAGATGTGACTTGCTGTTGAGATGGAGCTGTTGGCTGTACTGTCACCTCCAAGGGAAGGTTTCTTTTTTCTTCCTGTGTGTGTGTGTTTGAATGGAGAGGGTTAGCTGGATTGGGAGAGAGAGCAGAGAGGAAGAGGAGGCCACTGTGGACACACGCTGCTTCTGGAAATGGACGCTGGGGCTCTGTGCAGGGAACTGGTTCTGTTTGACTCGACTGTGGGTCTGAGAAGACCCAGGGCCCTTAATTCTATAGATGGGTCTAATCTCTGGGTGCTCACAGTCCCGTCTCCAGAGTCACTCTGTACATCCTCAGTCTCCCACGAAGGGACTCTTCTGTGTCCAGCAGTCACTTCTTCTGTGGAAGAGAGGAGGAAGGTGCTTTTTGAAGAGAGGGGCAGGGAAGATCATAGTCTCCTTTATCCTCTTCAACTCCATTAAGGAGTCTTTATTGTGAAATGTCTGTGGTGAGACAGATTGAGGAAGTGAGTTGAAAAGAGGCCAGAGGGCTGAAAGTGCAGGCCTTGTACTTGAAACTGACTTTACGATATACAAAATTGTAGGGTATCTTTGGAAGTCAGAAATACCGGTCATACAGGTCCGGTACATGGGGCAACATGGGGAGGGATCTGTAGGGGTAGAGAGGGGTCCAGTGCAAGAGTAGGGCAGAGCATAGTGACCAGCCTTGGCACTGCCAATGCCTAACACCTCTGGTTTTCACAGAAAGGATCTCTCCATCACTGTAAGGGGATGCTCTTGGAGGGAGAGGGAGGTCAGTGTTAAGACTAAGACGGTGTGTATGATGTCTGTGTCCCTACCTCTATTCTTCTCTGGAGTGTTGTAGCTTCCTGAGTTTAGGGACCCTAGAAAGCAGATAGTCCCGGACACTGCAGGGTTTCCTGCATCCCTGTTCATTCATTGATTCAATTGTATTTATTGAGCGCTTACTGTGTGCAGAGCACTGTTCTAAGCACTTGGGAAGTACAAGTTGGCAAAATACAGAGATGGTCCCTACCAAACAACGGGCTCACAGTCTAGAAAATTCAATCAGCAGTTGCCCCGGAAACCTCTTGTGGCTTGTCTTGGTCTTTCCTGGCCTGGATGTGTGGAGGAGCCAGGGTGTCTGCCTGTCCTCCTAGGCTTTGAACCATCAGTTGATTTGGGGGTGGTGAAGGCATGTGTGCTTTAGAGAAACTGCATTGTTTGCCTTTCCTCCTGTTTCCTCCTCAGCCCCCAGGAGCCTCATCAGATCATCTCCACCCCGGCTCTCTTGCCTTGGTGTGCTGTTGGGTGCAATGTGGGCACTAGGACTCTTCAAACCTCTGCAGGTGAATGCATTCAACTTTGTTGTCACCTGCAACGATTCCTCCATTATTAATGCCCAATCCTATTGTCTGTAACCTCTGTTGTAGACTTAAGTCCTGCCTTAAATCCCCAGTGCTCCCTACTCATTCCTTGCTACTGAAGCAACTGCCAATGCTCAAAACAGGGCTCTCTTCTGAGAGAATACTTAATAACAACTACCATTTAATAATCCCGACTCTGCCACATGTCTGCTGTGACCTTGGGCAAGTCACTTAACTTCTCTGAGCCTGTTACCTCATCTGTAAAATGGGGATTAAGACTATGAGCCCCACGTGGGACAGCTTTATCACCTTGTATCCCCCCAGTGCTTAGAACAGTGCTCTGCATATAGTAAGCACCTAAGAAATGTCATTATATATACTAATACCCAAGCAGATGATGCTCCTGAAGCCATTGGCTTTGCTGTGCCCCTAAATGTTCCTCACCTATTCCACATCCACCCTCGTTCTTCAGACATCACACCTGCCCGACTTCCAAATCATTCTGTCAACTTTGGTTCTCTTTAGGTCACACATTCTAAACACTCACATACCCTTCTCATCTTCCTAATGACCATCTTCTAGTATTCCTTGTTGAATTACTTCCTTCCTCAATGTTCACAAATATGCCCCAGTTCCACTAACAAAAAAAATACTGACCCACCCAATCCAGCTCTGTATTCTTTTTATGAAGTTCTTCAGTCTCCACACCTGGCAGTGCACAGGTTAGGGTGGGATGACCAAAGTGGAAAAAAAAAATTTTTTTTTCCACTAGTCTCTTTACAGCAGATGCCCAGTGCATTTCCTGGCCTTTTGAACCATCTGTCAGCCATTGGGACCTTTTGGTTCTAATCTCAGACCAGCCTTTGAGATGGAGCTGTGATTCTTCTGCTACATCAAAGGGAAGGTGTTTGGCTTTTTCTTTTTTTTTTTTTTTGCGTGTGCTCACAGGCATGGTATGTGTGTGACTGGAGAGGGTTAGGGTTATCTGGTTTTAGTGGGAGAGCAGTGAGGAAGAGGAGACCACTGTGGACTCATAAGCTGCTTCTGGAAATGGGGGCTGGGGCTCTGTGCAGGGAACTGGTTCTGTTTGACTCGACTGCGGGTCTGAGAAGACCCAGGGCCCTTAATTCTATAGATGGGTCTAATCTCTGGGTGCTCACAGTCCCGTCTCCAGAGTCACTCTGTACATCCCCGGCCCCCCTGAAGGGACTCTTCTGTGTCTCACAGTTGCTTTTGGGGAAGAGAGGTGGGAGATGTTTTGTGGAGAGAGGGGGCAGGGAAGGTCATTGTCCACTTGATCTTTTGGGAAACTGACTTATGGGGAGTTGATTGTGAAATCAGTGTCAGTGGTGAGAGAGAACATGAGTAGGTTGCCTAGAGGCTGAAACTGCAGGCATGGTAGTAGAAACTGACTTTCCAATATGCAGAAGTGTGGGATCTATTTGTCAGAAATACCAGCCTTACAGGCCTGATACTGAGGGTAGAAAGGGGTTGAGTGCAAGAGTAGGGTAGAGCATAGTGAACAGTCCTCCTCGGAACTGCTCTGCACCTCTTTAGAGTCCACAGAAGTAATGTTTTCTGTATGTGTAAGGGCTTGCTCTCGGTGTGTGTGTGTGTGTGTGTGTGTGTGTGTGTGTGTGTGTCCCCACCCCATTCTTCTCTGGAGTATTGTAGCCTTCTACCTGAGTTTGTTATTGGTAGGGAGCATAGAAAGCAGATAAAGTGCTGGGTATTGAAGGCCTTATAACACCCCTGTTCAGTCAGTAGTTGCCCTGTTTGTCTTTTTTTTTTTTTTTTTGTCCATGCTATCCTTGGCGTGGGTTTGTGGAGATCCAGTGTCAGGGGAAGGCAAAAGTGGAGAAGCCAGGCTGTCTGTGGGTGCCTTGTTATCATATGTGGTGTGTGTGGTCTTCTTTTTGGTGTAGTCAGTTGAGTGGGTGGTGGAGGAGGAATGTCCTTGAGAGAAACTGCATTGTTTGCATTTCTTTTCCTTTCCTTCTCAGCCCCCAGGAGCACCATCAGATCTCTTCCACTCCTTGCTCTTGTGCCCATGGAGTGCTGCTGTAGACCATCTGGGCACTAGGACCACCTCGGTCATCTCATGGCAGGTGAGAGTGAACTGAACTTTGTTCTCTTCTGTACTCAACAACAATGGTTCCCCTCCCTCATCGACACCCACGGTATTGCCTTCCCTCTCTGGTCTAGACTTAGCTCCCGCCTTAATTCCCCACCTTTCCCTACTCCCTCCTTGCCCACTGAGGCAAATGCCAGTGCTCAAAGCAGAGTTCTGTACATCAGAAGCATTTAATAAGCATTATTATTGCTACCCAAGAGTCGGGTGCCTGTGAAGCTCCTGGATTTACCCTGTCCCCAAATGTTCCTCACCTATTCAACATCCATCTTCATTCTTCCTAGGTGTCCCACCTGACTTGTAAATATTCCTTCCAACTATGCTTCCCCTAGCTCGGCAGATCCAAAACTCAAAATCACTTCTTTCCCTTCCCGATGACCGTCATCTACTGCTCTGTGCTGAATTATTTTCTCATTGCTATCACACATGGCCAGTTTTCCCTAAGTAAGAAAACAAAACAAAAAATAGCCTGCTGCTCCAACTTCATATCCTTTCCTCACAAGTCCTGCAGCCTCAACACCGGGATAGGGTCGGGTGGGAGGCCCAAAGTGATTTTTTTTATTTTTTCTAATGTTTTGACAAGCTCTTAATTTCTCTACAGCAGATGCCCAGTGCATTTCCCAGCCTCATGGACTCTCCCTCTGCCGTTTGGACCATCGGGTCACGTATCAGACATGCCCTGCTGTTGAGATGGACCTGTTGGCTGTGCTGTCACCTCAAAGGGAAGGTGTGTCTTTCTTTTTTTTTTTTCCATGTGTGTGTGTTTGGAAAGGGTTAGCTGGATTTGGGGAGAGAGGAACAGCGAGGAAGAGGAGGCCACTGTGGACACAGAAGCCTGTTCTGTATATGGGGGTTGGGGCTCTGGGCAGGCAACTGGTTCTGTTTGACTCAACTGTGGGTCTGAGAAGACCCGGGGCCCTTAATTCTATAGACGGGTCTAATCTCTGGGTGCTCACAGTCCCGTCTCCGCAGTCACTCTGTACATGCTCACTCTCCCGCGAAGGGACTCTTCTGAGTCTGGCAGTC
>NC_052089.1:29555748-29565748 GCF_015852505.1 Tachyglossus aculeatus
GGTTAGGGGTTAGGGTTAGGGTTAGGGTTAGGGTTAGGGTTAGGGTTAGGGTTGGGTTAGGGTTAGGGTTAGGGTTAGGGTTAGGGTTAGGGTTGGGTTAGGGTTGGGTTAGGGTTAGGGTTAGGGTTAGGGTTAGGGTTGGGTTAGGGTTAGGGTTAGGGTTAGGGTTAGGGTTAGGGTTAGGGTTGGGTTAGGGTTAGGGTTAGGGTTAGGGTTAGGGTTAGGGTTAGGGATGCTTAGGGTTAGGGTTAGGGTTAGGGTTAGGGTTAGGGTTAGGGTTAGGGTTAGGGTTAGGGTTAGGGTTAGGGTTAGGGTTAGGGTTAGGGTTAGGGTTAGGGTTAGGGTTAGGGTTAGGGTTAGGGTTAGGGTTAGGGTTAGGGTTAGGGTTAGGGTTAGGGTTAGGGTTAGGGTTAGGGTTAGGGTTAGGGTTAGGGTTAGGGTTAGGGTTAGGGTTAGGGTTAGGGTTAGGGTTAGGGTTAGGGTTAGGGTTAGGGTTAGGGTTAGGGTTAGGGTTAGGGTTAGGGTTAGGGTTAGGGTTAGGGTTAGGGTTAGGGTTAGGGTTAGGGTTAGGGTTAGGGTTAGGGTTAGGGTTAGGGTTAGGGTTAGGGTTAGGGTTAGGGTTAGGGTTAGGGTTAGGGTTAGGGTTAGGGTTAGGGTTAGGGTTAGGGGAAGGGTTAGGGTTAGGGGATGCTTAGGGTTAGGGTTAGGGTTAGGGTTAGGGTTAGGGTTAGGGTTAGGGTTAGGGTTAGGGTTAGGGTTAGGGTTAGGGTTAGGGTTAGGGTTAGGGTTAGGGTTAGGGTTAGGGTTAGGGTTAGGGTTAGGGTTAGGGTTAGGGTTAGGGTTAGGGTTAGGGTTAGGGTTAGGGTTAGGGTTAGGGTTAGGGTTAGGGTTAGGGTTAGGGTTAGGGTTAGGGTTAGGGTTAGGGTTAGGGTTAGGGTTAGGGTTAGGGTTAGGGTTAGGGTTAGGGTTAGGGTTAGGGTTAGGGTTAGGGTTAGGGTTAGGGTTAGGGTTAGGGTTAGGGTTAGGGTTAGGGTTAGGGTTAGGGTTAGGGTTAGGGTTAGGGTTAGGGTTAGGGTTAGGGTTAGGGTTAGGGTTAGGGTTAGGGTTAGGGTTAGGGTTAGGGTTAGGGTTAGGGTTAGGGTTAGGGTTAGGGTTAGGGTTAGGGTTAGGGTTAGGGTTAGGGTTAGGGTTAGGGTTAGGGTTAGGGTTAGGGTTAGGGTTAGGGTTAGGGTTAGGGTTAGGGTTAGGGTTAGGGTTAGGGTTAGGGTTAGGGTTAGGGTTAGGGTTAGGGTTAGGGTTAGGGTTAGGGTTAGGGTTAGGGTTAGGGTTAGGGTTAGGGTTAGGGTTAGGGTTAGGGTTAGGGTTAGGGTTAGGGTTAGGGTTAGGGTTAGGGTTAGGGTTAGGGTTAGGGTTAGGGTTAGGGTTAGGGTTAGGGTTAGGGTTAGGGTTAGGGTTAGGGTTAGGGTTAGGGTTAGGGTTAGGGTTAGGGTTAGGGTTAGGGTTAGGGTTAGGGTTAGGGTTAGGGTTAGGGTTAGGGTTAGGGTTAGGGTTAGGGTTAGGGTTAGGGTTAGGGTTAGGGTTAGGGTTAGGGTTAGGGTTAGGGTTAGGGTTAGGGTTAGGGTTAGGGTTAGGGTTAGGGTTAGGGTTAGGGTTAGGGTTAGGGTTAGGGTTAGGGTTAGGGTTAGGGTTAGGGTTAGGGTTAGGGTTAGGGTTAGGGTTAGGGTTAGGGTTAGGGTTAGGGTTAGGGTTAGGGTTAGGGTTAGGGTTAGGGTTAGGGTTAGGGTTAGGGTTAGGGTTAGGGTTAGGGTTAGGGTTAGGGTTAGGGTTAGGGTTAGGGTTAGGGTTAGGGTTAGGGTTAGGGTTAGGGTTAGGGTTAGGGTTAGGGTTAGGGTTAGGGTTAGGGTTAGGGTTAGGGTTAGGGTTAGGGTTAGGGTTAGGGTTAGGGTTAGGGTTAGGGTTAGGGTTAGGGTTAGGGTTAGGGTTAGGGTTAGGGTTAGGGTTAGGGTTAGGGTTAGGGTTAGGGTTAGGGTTAGGGTTAGGGTTAGGGTTAGGGTTAGGGTTAGGGTTAGGGTTAGGGTTAGGGTTAGGGTTAGGGTTAGGGTTAGGGTTAGGGTTAGGGTTAGGGTTAGGGTTAGGGTTAGGGTTAGGGTTAGGGTTAGGGTTAGGGTTAGGGTTAGGGTTAGGGTTAGGGTTAGGGTTAGGGTTAGGGTTAGGGTTAGGGTTAGGGTTAGGGTTAGGGTTAGGGTTAGGGTTAGGGTTAGGGTTAGGGTTAGGGTTAGGGTTAGGGTTAGGGTTAGGGTTAGGGTTAGGGTTAGGGTTAGGGTTAGGGTTAGGGTTAGGGTTAGGGTTAGGGTTAGGGTTAGGGTTAGGGTTAGGGTTAGGGTTAGGGTTAGGGTTAGGGTTAGGGTTAGGGTTAGGGTTAGGGTTAGGGTTAGGGTTAGGGTTAGGGTTAGGGTTAGGGTTAGGGTTAGGGTTAGGGTTAGGGTTAGGGTTAGGGTTAGGGTTAGGGTTAGGGTTAGGGTTAGGGTTAGGGTTAGGGTTAGGGTTAGGGTTAGGGTTAGGGTTAGGGTTAGGGTTAGGGTTAGGGTTAGGGTTAGGGTTAGGGTTAGGGTTAGGGTTAGGGTTAGGGTTAGGGTTAGGGTTAGGGTTAGGGTTAGGGTTAGGGTTAGGGTTAGGGTTAGGGTTAGGGTTAGGGTTAGGGTTAGGGTTAGGGTTAGGGTTAGGGTTAGGGTTAGGGTTAGGGTTAGGGTTAGGGTTAGGGTTAGGGTTAGGGTTAGGGTTAGGGTTAGGGTTAGGGTTAGGGTTAGGGTTAGGGTTAGGGTTAGGGTTAGGGTTAGGGTTAGGGTTAGGGTTAGGGTTAGGGTTAGGGTTAGGGTTAGGGTTAGGGTTAGGGTTAGGGTTAGGGTTAGGGTTAGGGTTAGGGTTAGGGTTAGGGTTAGGGTTAGGGTTAGGGTTAGGGTTAGGGTTAGGGTTAGGGTTAGGGTTAGGGTTAGGGTTAGGGTTAGGGTTAGGGTTAGGGTTAGGGTTAGGGTTAGGGTTAGGGTTAGGGTTAGGGTTAGGGTTAGGGTTAGGGTTAGGGTTAGGGTTAGGGTTAGGGTTAGGGTTAGGGTTAGGGTTAGGGTTAGGGTTAGGGTTAGGGTTAGGGTTAGGTTAGGGTTAGGGTTAGGGTTAGGGTTAGGGTTAGGGTTAGGGTTAGGGTTAGGGTTAGGGTTAGGGTTAGGGTTAGGGTTAGGGTTAGGGTTAGGGTTAGGGTTAGGGTTAGGGTTAGGGTTAGGGTTAGGGTTAGGGTTAGGGTTAGGGTTAGGGTTAGGGTTAGGGTTAGGGTTAGGGTTAGGGTTAGGGTTAGGGTTAGGGTTAGGGTTAGGGTTAGGGTTAGGGTTAGGGTTAGGGTTAGGGTTAGGGTTAGGGTTAGGGTTAGGGTTAGGGTTAGGGTTAGGGTTAGGGTTAGGGTTAGGGTTAGGGTTAGGGTTAGGGTTAGGGTTAGGGTTAGGGTTAGGGTTAGGGTTAGGGTTAGGGTTAGGGTTAGGGTTAGGGTTAGGGTTAGGGTTAGGGTTAGGGTTAGGGTTAGGGTTAGGGTTAGGGTTAGGGTTAGGGTTAGGGTTAGGGTTAGGGATAGGGTTAGGGTTAGGGTTAGGGTTAGGGTTAGGGTTAGGGTTAGGGTTAGGGTTAGGGTTAGGGTTAGGGTTAGGGTTAGGGTTAGGGTTAGGGTTAGGGTTAGGGTTAGGGTTAGGGTTAGGGTTAGGGTTAGGGTTAGGGTTAGGGTTAGGGTTAGGGTTAGGGTTAGGGTTAGGGTTAGGGTTAGGGTTAGGGTTAGGGTTAGGGTTAGGGTTAGGGTTAGGGTTAGGGTTAGGGTTAGGGTTAGGGTTAGGGTTACGGTTAGGGTTAGGGTTAGGGTTAGGGTTAGGGTTAGGGTTAGGGTTAGGGTTAGGGTTAGGGTTAGGGTTAGGGTTAGGGTTAGGGTTAGGGTTAGGGTTAGGGTTAGGGTTAGGGTTAGGGTTAGGGTTAGGGTTAGGGTTAGGGTTAGGGTTAGGGTTAGGGTTAGGGTTAGGGTTAGGGTTAGGGTTAGGGTTAGGGTTAGGGTTAGGGTTAGGGTTAGGGTTAGGGTTAGGGTTAGGGTTAGGGTTAGGGTTAGGGTTAGGGTTACGGTTAGGGTTAGGGTTAGGGTTAGGGTTAGGGTTAGGGTTAGGGTTAGGGTTAGGGTTAGGGTTAGGGTTAGGGTTAGGGTTAGGGTTAGGGTTAGGGTTAGGGTTAGGGTTAGGGTTAGGGTTAGGGTTAGGGTTAGGGTTAGGGTTAGGGTTAGGGTTAGGGTTAGGGTTAGGGTTAGGGTTAGGGTTAGGGTTAGGGTTAGGGTTAGGGTTAGGGTTAGGGTTAGGGTTAGGGTTAGGGTTAGGGTTAGGGTTAGGGTTAGGGTTAGGGTTAGGGTTAGGGTTAGGGTTAGGGTTAGGGTTAGGGTTAGGGTTAGGGTTAGGGTTAGGGTTAGGGTTAGGGTTAGGGTTAGGGTTAGGGTTAGGGTTAGGGTTAGGGTTAGGGTTAGGGTTAGGGTTAGGGTTAGGGTTAGGGTTAGGGTTAGGGTTAGGGTTAGGGTTAGGGTTAGGGTTAGGGTTAGGGTTAGGGTTAGGGTTAGGGTTAGGGTTAGGGTTAGGGTTAGGGTTAGGGTTAGGGTTAGGGTTAGGGTTAGGGTTAGGGTTAGGGTTAGGGTTAGGGTTAGGGTTAGGGTTAGGGTTAGGGTTAGGGTTAGGGTTAGGGTTAGGGTTA
This sequence comes from Tachyglossus aculeatus, assembly GCF_015852505.1. Lineage (NCBI taxonomy): Eukaryota > Metazoa > Chordata > Mammalia > Monotremata > Tachyglossidae > Tachyglossus > Tachyglossus aculeatus. The sequence goes on from NC_052089.1 coordinate 29,560,504, forward strand.
GGGTTAGGGTTAGGGTTAGGGTTAGGGTTAGGGTTAGGGTTAGGGTTAGGGTTAGGGTTAGGGTTAGGGTTAGGGTTAGGGTTAGGGTTAGGGTTAGGGTTAGGGTTAGGGTTAGGGTTAGGGTTAGGGTTAGGGTTAGGGTTAGGGTTAGGGTTAGGGTTAGGGTTAGGGTTAGGGTTAGGGTTAGGGTTAGGGTTAGGGTTAGGGTTAGGGTTAGGGTTAGGGTTAGGGTTAGGGTTAGGGTTAGGGTTAGGGTTAGGGTTAGGGTTAGGGTTAGGGTTAGGGTTAGGGTTAGGGTTAGGGTTAGGGTTAGGGTTAGGGTTAGGGTTAGGGTTAGGGTTAGGGTTAGGGTTAGGGTTAGGGTTAGGGTTAGGGTTAGGGTTAGGGTTAGGGTTAGGGTTAGGGTTAGGGTTAGGGTTAGGGTTAGGGTTAGGGTTAGGGTTAGGGTTAGGGTTAGGGTTAGGGTTAGGGTTAGGGTTAGGGTTAGGGTTAGGGTTAGGGTTAGGGTTAGGGTTAGGGTTAGGGTTAGGGTTAGGGTTAGGGTTAGGGTTAGGGTTAGGGTTAGGGTTAGGGTTAGGGTTAGGGTTAGGGTTAGGGTTAGGGTTAGGGTTAGGGTTAGGGTTAGGGTTAGGGTTAGGGTTAGGGTTAGGGTTAGGGTTAGGGTTAGGGTTAGGGTTAGGGTTAGGGTTAGGGTTAGGGTTAGGGTTAGGGTTAGGGTTAGGGTTAGGGTTAGGGTTAGGGTTAGGGTTAGGGTTAGGGTTAGGGTTAGGGTTAGGGTTAGGGTTAGGGTTAGGGTTAGGGTTAGGGTTAGGGTTAGGGTTAGGGTTAGGGTTAGGGTTAGGGTTAGGGTTAGGGTTAGGGTTAGGGTTAGGGTTAGGGTTAGGGTTAGGGTTAGGGTTAGGGTTAGGGTTAGGGTTAGGGTTAGGGTTAGGGTTAGGGTTAGGGTTAGGGTTAGGGTTAGGGTTAGGGTTAGGGTTAGGGTTAGGGTTAGGGTTAGGGTTAGGGTTAGGGTTAGGGTTAGGGTTAGGGTTAGGGTTAGGGTTAGGGTTAGGGTTAGGGTTAGGGTTAGGGTTAGGGTTAGGGTTAGGGTTAGGGTTAGGGTTAGGGTTAGGGTTAGGGTTAGGGTTAGGGTTAGGGTTAGGGTTAGGGTTAGGGTTAGGGTTAGGGTTAGGGTTAGGGTTAGGGTTAGGGTTAGGGTTAGGGTTAGGGTTAGGGTTAGGGTTAGGGTTAGGGTTAGGGTTAGGGTTAGGGTTAGGGTTAGGGTTAGGGTTAGGGTTAGGGTTAGGGTTAGGGTTAGGGTTAGGGTTAGGGTTAGGGTTAGGGTTAGGGTTAGGGTTAGGGTTAGGGTTAGGGTTAGGGTTAGGGTTAGGGTTAGGGTTAGGGTTAGGGTTAGGGTTAGGGTTAGGGTTAGGGTTAGGGTTAGGGTTAGGGTTAGGGTTAGGGTTAGGGTTAGGGTTAGGGTTAGGGTTAGGGTTAGGGTTAGGGTTAGGGTTAGGGTTAGGGTTAGGGTTAGGGTTAGGGTTAGGGTTAGGGTTAGGGTTAGGGTTAGGGTTAGGGTTAGGGTTAGGGTTAGGGTTAGGGTTAGGGTTAGGGTTAGGGTTAGGGTTAGGGTTAGGGTTAGGGTTAGGGTTAGGGTTAGGGTTAGGGTTAGGGTTAGGGTTAGGGTTAGGGTTAGGGTTAGGGTTAGGGTTAGGGTTAGGGTTAGGGTTAGGGTTAGGGTTGGGTTAGGGTTAGGGTTAGGGTTAGGGTTAGGGTTAGGGTTAGGGTTAGGGTTAGGGTTAGGGTTAGGGTTAGGGTTAGGGTTAGGGTTAGGGTTAGGGTTAGGGTTAGGGTTAGGGTTAGGGTTAGGGTTAGGGTTAGGGTTAGGGTTAGGGTTAGGGTTAGGGTTAGGGTTAGGGTTAGGGTTAGGGTTAGGGTTAGGGTTAGGGTTAGGGTTAGGGTTAGGGTTAGGGTTAGGGTTAGGGTTAGGGTTAGGGTTAGGGTTAGGGTTAGGGTTAGGGTTAGGGTTAGGGTTAGGGTTAGGGTTAGGGTTAGGGTTAGGGTTAGGGTTAGGGTTAGGGTTAGGGTTAGGGTTAGGGTTAGGGTTAGGGTTAGGGTTAGGGTTAGGGTTAGGGTTAGGGTTAGGGTTAGGGTTAGGGTTAGGGTTAGGGTTAGGGTTAGGGTTAGGGTTAGGGTTAGGGTTAGGGTTAGGGTTAGGGTTAGGGTTAGGGTTAGGGTTAGGGTTAGGGTTAGGGTTAGGGTTAGGGTTAGGGTTAGGGTTAGGGTTAGGGTTAGGGTTAGGGTTAGGGTTAGGGTTAGGGTTAGGGTTAGGGTTAGGGTTAGGGTTAGGGTTAGGGTTAGGGTTAGGGTTAGGGTTAGGGTTAGGGTTAGGGTTAGGGTTAGGGTTAGGGTTAGGGTTAGGGTTAGGGTTAGGGTTAGGGTTAGGGTTAGGGTTAGGGTTAGGGTTAGGGTTAGGGTTAGGGTTAGGGTTAGGGTTAGGGTTAGGGTTAGGGTTAGGGTTAGGGTTAGGGTTAGGGTTAGGGTTAGGGTTAGGGTTAGGGTTAGGGTTAGGGTTAGGGTTAGGGTTAGGGTTAGGGTTAGGGTTAGGGTTAGGGTTAGGGTTAGGGTTAGGGTTAGGGTTAGGGTTAGGGTTAGGGTTAGGGTTAGGGTTAGGGTTAGGGTTAGGGTTAGGGTTAGGGTTAGGGTTAGGGTTAGGGTTAGGGTTAGGGTTAGGGTTAGGGTTAGGGTTAGGGTTAGGGTTAGGGTTAGGGTTAGGGTTAGGGTTAGGGTTAGGGTTAGGGTTAGGGTTAGGGTTAGGGTTAGGGTTAGGGTTAGGGTTAGGGTTAGGGTTAGGGTTAGGGTTAGGGTTAGGGTTAGGGTTAGGGTTAGGGTTAGGGTTAGGGTTAGGGTTAGGGTTAGGGTTAGGGTTAGGGTTAGGGTTAGGGTTAGGGTTAGGGTTAGGGTTAGGGTTAGGGTTAGGGTTAGGGTTAGGGTTAGGGTTAGGGTTAGGGTTAGGGTTAGGGTTAGGGTTAGGGTTAGGGTTAGGGTTAGGGTTAGGGTTAGGGTTAGGGTTAGGGTTAGGGTTAGGGTTAGGGTTAGGGTTAGGGTTAGGGTTAGGGTTAGGGTTAGGGTTAGGGTTAGGGTTAGGGTTAGGGTTAGGGTTAGGGTTAGGGTTAGGGTTAGGGTTAGGGTTAGGGTTAGGGTTAGGGTTAGGGTTAGGGTTAGGGTTAGGGTTAGGGTTAGGGTTAGGGTTAGGGTTAGGGTTAGGGTTAGGGTTAGGGTTAGGGTTAGGGTTAGGGTTAGGGTTAGGGTTAGGGTTAGGGTTAGGGTTAGGGTTAGGGTTAGGGTTAGGGTTAGGGTTAGGGTTAGGGTTAGGGTTAGGGTTAGGGTTAGGGTTAGGGTTAGGGTTAGGGTTAGGGTTAGGGTTAGGGTTAGGGTTAGGGTTAGGGTTAGGGTTAGGGTTAGGGTTAGGGTTAGGGTTAGGGTTAGGGTTAGGGTTAGGGTTAGGGTTAGGGTTAGGGTTAGGGTTAGGGTTAGGGTTAGGGTTAGGGTTAGGGTTAGGGTTAGGGTTAGGGTTAGGGTTAGGGTTAGGGTTAGGGTTAGGGTTAGGGTTAGGGTTAGGGTTAGGGTTAGGGTTAGGGTTAGGGTTAGGGTTAGGGTTAGGGTTAGGGTTAGGGTTAGGGTTAGGGTTAGGGTTAGGGTTAGGGTTAGGGTTAGGGTTAGGGTTAGGGTTAGGGTTAGGGTTAGGGTTAGGGTTAGGGTTAGGGTTAGGGTTAGGGTTAGGGTTAGGGTTAGGGTTAGGGTTAGGGTTAGGGTTAGGGTTAGGGTTAGGGTTAGGGTTAGGGTTAGGGTTAGGGTTAGGGTTAGGGTTAGGGTTAGGGTTAGGGTTAGGGTTAGGGTTAGGGTTAGGGTTAGGGTTAGGGTTAGGGTTAGGGTTAGGGTTAGGGTTAGGGTTAGGGTTAGGGTTAGGGTTAGGGTTAGGGTTAGGGTTAGGGTTAGGGTTAGGGTTAGGGTTAGGGTTAGGGTTAGGGTTAGGGTTAGGGTTAGGGTTAGGGTTAGGGTTAGGGTTAGGGTTAGGGTTAGGGTTAGGGTTAGGGTTAGGGTTAGGGTTAGGGTTAGGGTTAGGGTTAGGGTTAGGGTTAGGGTTAGGGTTAGGGTTAGGGTTAGGGTTAGGGTTAGGGTTAGGGTTAGGGTTAGGGTTAGGGTTAGGGTTAGGGTTAGGGTTAGGGTTAGGGTTAGGGTTAGGGTTAGGGTTAGGGTTAGGGTTAGGGTTAGGGTTAGGGTTAGGGTTAGGGTTAGGGTTAGGGTTAGGGTTAGGGTTAGGGTTAGGGTTAGGGTTAGGGTTAGGGTTAGGGTTAGGGTTAGGGTTAGGGTTAGGGTTAGGGTTAGGGTTAGGGTTAGGGTTAGGGTTAGGGTTAGGGTTAGGGTTAGGGTTAGGGTTAGGGTTAGGGTTAGGGTTAGGGTTAGGGTTAGGGTTAGGGTTAGGGTTAGGGTTAGGGTTAGGGTTAGGGTTAGGGTTAGGGTTAGGGTTAGGGTTAGGGTTAGGGTTAGGGTTAGGGTTAGGGTTAGGGTTAGGGTTAGGGTTAGGGTTAGGGTTAGGGTTAGGGTTAGGGTTAGGGTTAGGGTTAGGGTTAGGGTTAGGGTTAGGGTTAGGGTTAGGGTTAGGGTTAGGGTTAGGGTTAGGGTTAGGGTTAGGGTTAGGGTTAGGGTTAGGGTTAGGGTTAGGGTTAGGGTTAGGGTTAGGGTTAGGGTTAGGGTTAGGGTTAGGGTTAGGGTTAGGGTTAGGGTTAGGGTTAGGGTTAGGGTTAGGGTTAGGGTTAGGGTTAGGGTTAGGGTTAGGGTTAGGGTTAGGGTTAGGGTTAGGGTTAGGGTTAGGGTTAGGGTTAGGGTTAGGGTTAGGGTTAGGGTTAGGGTTAGGGTTAGGGTTAGGGTTAGGGTTAGGGTTAGGGTTAGGGTTAGGGTTAGGGTTAGGGTTAGGGTTAGGGTTAGGGTTAGGGTTAGGGTTAGGGTTAGGGTTAGGGTTAGGGTTAGGGTTAGGGTTAGGGTTAGGGTTAGGGTTAGGGTTAGGGTTAGGGTTAGGGTTAGGGTTAGGGTTAGGGTTAGGGTTAGGGTTAGGGTTAGGGTTAGGGTTAGGGTTAGGGTTAGGGTTAGGGTTAGGGTTAGGGTTAGGGTTAGGGTTAGGGTTAGGGTTAGGGTTAGGGTTAGGGTTAGGGTTAGGGTTAGGGTTAGGGTTAGGGTTAGGGTTAGGGTTAGGGTTAGGGTTAGG